>NC_059534.1:5191515-5494545 GCF_905147795.1 Pieris rapae | reverse complement strand
CCAGACCTTATCTCCAACAGATTACCACTTTTTTTCGAAATTTGGTAAAAAATTAAATTTTGTTGTATCGAAACCGTCTTCGGAGACTATGGATTCCCGTCCGTATGGATTTTTTACATACGTTTATAAAATGTCAAAAGTACATAGATAGCAATGGTACATTGTTTGATTAATTCAATATATTCTATTTAAAATAATCTACTTTTGGTTCCTCCCACACACGACGCCAATTTCATAGGTGAGGACCCAAAATTATGTGATAAATGTAAGAACTCATATTTCCCATAAGTAAATACATTATAAATGGTTTCTTTAATTTCAGAATTTGGGATATGACTGATAATGCAACAAGTATTCCAAATCCACTTATATTACATCACTGTATTCAAAATAGTGGAACAGATGTACCGACTAACAAGGATGTCATAACTCTTGATTGGAATGTTTGTATACCTTCCTATATTGTTTCCATTTTAATATATAACATTGTTATTTATTATGATTTAAAATAAATAAGTTATTTAAAACTTACTGTAATATATTAATTGAATACCTAATTATATCAATTGTAAATGTTTGGCACATTCAGGTCATAATTTTATATTTATCATTTAGTGTGACGGTAATCTATTGGCCACTGGTGCTTATGATGGCTGTACCCGTATTTGGACAATCGATGGGAAACTTGTCTCAACATTAGCTGAACATAAAGGACCCATTTTTGCTGTAAAATGGAATAAAAGAGGAAATTATATATTGAGTGCAGGGGTAAGCTTTTATGTCATAATACGTGGGTTAGACTGAAAATGTTTAGAACTGGCCAGTTACTAACAATGTTAATGAAAACTTTTTTTGAATTTCAATTGTAGAACTCTTTGGTAACCTAATGTAGTATATTGCATTCATTTGTCATTTTGTGATTTGTCGGCAAATCTGAAACTCTTGTTACACGTGATAATGCCAAACCTGACGCGAGAAAATTTTCGGTAAATTATTTATTATGACTTTCGATGTGGGCTTACTCAACAACAACGCTATGATCGGCTGCGATTAGAATTTCTTAACGAAGCCAATCTCGTGCCACTATTGCTTTAACAGTTTAAGCGTGGACGATGATCCGCGAGAGGGACGTCTTTAAACAGCGACTACTGAAGATAACATCAGTGCTGTGCGACGCATGATAGAGGAAGATAAGAGAGTGACCTATCAGCAGATACGGGCAAGCCTAGGCATTGGTATGAGTCAAGTTCAAAAAATATTACACGAACATTAAGGCGTCAAGAAGCTGTGTACTAGATGGATTCCGCATACTTAAACCGACGACCAGAAACACCTTCGCATGAACTGGTGTCGCCAAATATTAGAGAAGTTCAACGGCGGTAACTCAAATGCTGTATTTGACATCGTCACAGATGAAAGGATATATCGCTATGATGCTTTCCGACATACTGAGGTAAAGAAAGGAAGAAGTCAAGGAAAAAAGATGATTGCCTCATTCTTTACTCGCAAAGGTCATTTCGCTATTGTGCGCATTGTGCTAGAAAAAGGACAATTACTGGAGTCAGGTATATCAAAAAAATTCGACAGCAGAGCCCTCGACGTAGGAGCCCCCTTCACCACGACAATGCTTCAACGCACTCCACAAAACGAATTGTGGAATATTCGCCATACAGTACTGGCCTGGTGCCCTGTTACTTTCATTTATTCCCATGAACTAAACATAAAATTCGAGAAAATTCTGAAGAAGCGGTGAAAGCGTACGAAAATACCATAGGAGCGACCCCTTACAAATCATGGGCTCACTGCTTTTCTCAGTGGTTCCATAGAATGCGACGATGTGTAGAGAAGAACGGAGATTACTTCGAAAAACAATAAAAGTATTTTAGAAGTATTTTATATTAAACACTTTCTACATTAAGCCGTTTTTCATTTTCTAAACATTTTCAATGTTACCTAGGTATGATTAGATATTTTATAGCTCTAAATATGATTTATGCTAATCCTAACTGAGAACCTTAAGACTGATTTCATGAATTTCTTTTTATTTTAACAACAATCAATAAGATGAGATTTTTTGTAATTAAGCTAATTAATATGTTCTTTCTAAAAGCAATCGCATTATAATCATAAACAGACGATTATAACTCTTTAAATTTCAGGTTGACAAAACCACTATTGTCTGGGGTGCTGCCGCAGCTCAATTCACTGAACAGTTCTGCTTCCATAAAGCACCAGTGATAGATGTAGATTGGCAAACAGATAACACCTTTGCATCCTGTTCAACGGACTCGAAAATATTTGTGTGTCAAGTGAATGTTGATAAGCCAATTAAGACTTTCTTAGGTCACACAGTAAGTATTATTTTTTCAATATTTATAATAGATAATACATACTGATTTTACATATTTTTACATCTTTGTTTGGCTTATTTTACAGGATGAAATTAACTCTATCAAATGGGATCCCCAAGGACAACTTCTAGCGTCTTGCTCTGACGATATGACAGTAAAGATTTGGTCTATGGAGCGAGATACCTGTATTCACGACTTACGAGCTCATACTCAGGAAATATACTCCATAAAGTGGTCACCCACTGGTCCTGGGACTCAGAACCCCAACATGAACGTAATATTAGCAAGTGGCTCTTTCGATTCCACTGTGCGTATTTGGGATGTGGAGAGAGCTGCATGTGTTCACACGATGACAAAACATATAGAACCTGTATACGGTATTGCTTTTTCTCCAGATGCAAAGTTCTTGGCGAGTGGATCATTTGATAAATGTATTCATATTTGGTCCACACAAACGGGATCTCTTATTCACTCATACAAGGGAACTGCTGGTATTTTTGGGGTTTGTTGGGATTCCAGAGGCAATAAGATTGGTGCATGTGCTGTGGATGGAAGTGTTTATGTTTTGGACTTACGCAAGCTGTAGTATTATGTTATTGGTTAAAGATTTTATACTACAATAGTTTCTGGTTTTCATATTTTGGAGATAATTGTACAATTATTAAAAAATTATTATATTTATTATAAAATCAAATAGATATATCTAAAAGATACACTCAAAAAAATACAAATTATGTATTATATAACTTCTTTGAGCTTGGAAACTTGTATAAAAGTTTAGTTTAACTAATTATATATAATATAATCAAATTACATATTGAACCATTGGCTATGTAAACAAGGTCCCAATGAAGATATTGTATTACAAGTTTGTATTAAAAATAAATAAATAATAATTAGACAATGACATAAAAATTAAAATTAATATACAAGTTTTTGATAAAATCCTTATTTTTTGTTAATGTAACTTCTACTTGTAGAACCCTTGGCTTAAAAAAAGGAATCACAGATTTAATTATTATTTATTGAATCATTTTACTTTCATTTTCTTTTGTAAACCAGATTTTTTTTAATTTTATAAGTGTGATCTGCATTATCCATCATGTTTTTAATTGATTTGAAATAACTATGTTATATATATATATATATATATCATATACATCTAATTCAGTTTTTATGAAAAATATACTATCCTCGACATATGTGGTTGAATTCATTGTACACATGTAGCAATTTATACTGTATTATATATATATATATTGACAATAATTGATATTAGGTTATAAACACAAAATAATATTATTTCTTTGGAGAATAAGTGAAACTACCTATATTTTTGATATATGACAATATTTTTTTAACTTTGCCAGAATGCCTTCTAGTATATCTTGTTTTTCTTCTTTAAGAAGGATTTGATTTCTTCTTCGGTTATATTACAGTTTTCAAATTTATAAAGGAAATAAAAAATCAATTTAACTAAATATGCAGTAAATGACATATCTATCTTCTGTCAATTTTTAGTGAAAAATATATATTTTCTTGCATTAAAAATATGTCCCGTTTTTTAATATAAAGCTCAACATTTTTATAATGCAAATCCGCTATTTAAATACACGTGCTTATAATGAAAATCTTTTTTAATTTGTTTTTTTGTTTTCGCATGTTTTCATCGGAAATAATGGTGCCATTCAAATCATCACTGCAATTTCTCCTATCTATTCCGAAACTAAATAAATCGGCACTATTCGGACCTGAAGTGCTATGGAACGAATTTCGTGATTGTACCGTCTCGATTCGAAATATCGGTGTCCGTTATATACCAATTTACAATATGGTTGGCCACGAGGCCTTGAGAACGCAATCAAAGTCAACACTTGGTGTATGATTAAAACAGCAGTTACAAATTTACATTTATTTTAACTACATCTAATGTAAATATGTTATTATCAAGGTATGTAAACTAAAACACAGCAACTGAGAAATACAACTTATTGTGTACCATAAAAACTTAAAAATTTCTTTGGAAAATACAAATTCTGGTATATTTAAACAATTTCTTTTTAAATCAACTAAACATACGCTTATGATTTTATTAAAGATACACTACATGCGCGCTTCCTTGAAAAAGGTTCGCAAATTAATATTAATCTTGAAACTAAAATGATATATTAATTATAAATATAATACTAAAGTAGCCATAAGAATGCCCCGCGAGAAAAGATCTATTTAAAAGTCCAATTTATGTCCAGTATATTAATAAGGTTTTTTTATGATAAATTTTAAACAAGTACTGGCAGCTAGTAACTGATTTTTGGTATAGTACATGGATAGACATATCTCTTTATTAAATCTATATTAATAGAAATGGCCATTTAAGACTAGCCACATCATGACAGAATTAATTAAATTAGTTCAAAATTTAAAAATACCATTTTATTATAAATTTATCCTGGACAAATCAACTTGATTACCACACTAGCTATATTTAAGATGGTAAACATTTGAGGGCTTTAAGAATGGCCGTAGAACATTATGAGCCATAAAACATATTTTTCTTTTGTACATATTTGTTAAAATTACTTTATTTAAGGGGTATAACCCTCCCTTTAGTGGCCTCTAAGTGTTTTTTCATATTATCAAACCAATTACCTATGGCTGTGTTTTGCCTCAAATCTTCAAAAGCTCGACATCCTTCAATACTACAAAGTACACCAAATACACTTATATCTGCCAAATTAGGTGTATCACCACCTAGATAAACAGTGCCTTTCTTTTGAATGGCTGACATCCAATCATTGGCTGCATCATATAACGACTGACGCTCGTCATCTTTAATGTTATGTCTGAAACAATAATATTCTGCTTTTTTATTGAATTGATTTTTAGTAGTATCATCTCATCTATACTTCTTTCATTTAGATATTTGCAATAAATAAACTACTAATTACAGGGCCAATTTCTAATATTCATCATTAGGATTTTACATTGTTATATAGGCTGTATTTATAACCAAAATATATTCATTATTATAATATTTACATGAGTGTAAAGAACATATTATTATATAACATTAAAATTTAGCCTTTGTATTGTCCTATACCTACATAACAACTACATCAAACAACAAGTCTCACGCAAATAGGTATTGAATAGTTATTCCTCATTTATTAATAAGCATTTAATGTAGTTTCAATAATAACTCAATGCAAAACATTTTATTTCATTAATTAAATCAAAAAATGCCTTATTGACAACAAAACTGACCCTGACATTTATTTCAGTCTTACAATAATTTATGGTAAGGGCACTATTGGCCCAGTATACATTTTGGTTTCCATATATTACCTATGCTTTATTAACCAAATAGGTAATTAATATTTATGTGAATCCAAACCTAACATCAACAAATATTTCTACCTGATACTTTGCCAATGCGCTATGTTATAATAAAATATTGTTTTAGTAACTATCTATATATATAAAAGAAAGTCGTGTTAGTTACACCACTTATAACTCAAGAACGGAAGAACAGATTTGGGTGAAAATTGGAATGGAGGTAGCTTAGAGCCAGGAGACGGACATAGGATACTTTTTATCCCGTTCGACAGCGTTCCCGAAGGACTTGACATGAAACGTCAGTCACTATAAAACGTGGTATAACAAAAAAGAATAATAAAACGCAAATGATAGCTATGTAATTGACGTATAATGACAGCTATGTAATGACGTATATATGACAATTTGATATTTGTAAGAAATCAATATTCAAAATATTTCTATTAAATAAATAATTAAATGTAATGATAGTGCCATTGCCCATTCGTATAAACAGTGAAGAGAACTATAAAACTCGATATGGTCGTATGTATACAGTTCGTCCAAAGAATGATGAATGTTTCTATTTGTTGTTGTTGTCGAAAGACGCATTTAATCGAGTATTGGAACGGGAACGTGAATATGATCACCAGGAATTAGATTTAGTAGTTCAAACGAATGTAACCCTGTTGAATTACCAACAAAAGGAAGTTTATGATACTTTAATGAAGGCAAACGATGATGAAAACGGTGGTTTATATTTCCTAGATGCCCTTGGTGGAACTGGCAAGACATTCCTCATGTCATTAGTTTTAGCAACTGTTCGGGTGAGATCCAACATAGCGGTTGCAGTTGCTTCTTCTGAAATAGCAGCCACATTGTTAGAAGGATGCCGTACGGCTCATTCAGAATTAAAATTACCGTTAAATCTTCAAACTATTGAAGAACCAACGTGTAATATTGCAAAACACTCAGCAATGGCCAAAGTTTTAGCGGCATCGAAAATCATCATCTGGGACGAATGCACAATGGCGCATAAACGTGCATTAGAAGCACTTAACAAAACATTAACAGATTTACGCAATGACTCGAGATGTTTTGGAGGAGCAATGATTTTACTGTCTGGCGATTTCTGCTAAATACTGCCAGTAATTCCAAGATCTACGACTGCCGACGAAATAAACGCTTGCCTCAAATCGTCAAATCTATGGCGCTATGTGAAGAAACTGCAGCTGACAAGAAACATGAGAGTTACATTGCTTAATGATACATCTGCTGAAGATTTCTCGGAGCAATTGCTGACTATCGGTAATGGTGAGGAAGTTCTTATTCCGAGGATCCCGATGATCCCAACCGATATGCCGTTTGAATTTAAAAGACTTCAATTTCCGATACGTCTTGCATTTGCCATGACCATCAACAAATCACAAGGCCAATCCTTAAAAGTTTGTGGTTTAAATCTAGAACATTCATGTTTTTCCCATGGTCAATTATACGTGGCATGTTCACGGGTCGGAAGACCATCTGCGTTGTTTGTTAAGTGAAGAGTAACCTATGTACTAAAATACAGAAATAATAATGAATGATTAATGTAGGTATTTAATTTTTTTGTATTTTGTTCCAATAAAAAAAACTGCTTATTTATTGCCATTAAGGCGGAACAAAGTTCGCCGGGTCAGCTTGTTCTTAAATACAACACACTCACACTTAGTATTTTTATTACTTAAAATATTTTAACAAACATTCTGTCTTGAATAAAATGAAATATTATACTAGTACACATTAAGATTAATCACACTTACCTCTTTTTAAGCCTCTTTGAAATAATCCACATTGCAGCTGCGCCACCATAAACCATAAGTGCAACTTCCCAAGCTGGGAATGATTCTCTCCATCCACCAACAACTTCAAACCATTTAAATGTCTCAATAGCTTCCTCAGTTGTTCGGTAGACATTAGGAGACAATGTGTGAACCAATACAGAATCTGCCCATTTTCTCCAATCCCGCTCTTCCCTGAAAACATAAGGAAATTTCTGTAAACTATCTTATGATCTAAAAGGATATTGTATTTAAATTCATGTTCAACAAAAAAAAAGAGTGTGTGTACTTATGTACACGCGTTAGAAGTTATACTTCTTTGGCATATGGAAAAAAATAAAATGCAATAGTGATTAACGATAAATATTAAAATTAATCCAAAAGATTTTATTTAAATAAATAAATAATTACTTAGTAAGTAAATACTATCACCGTCTTATATGAAATTGATTTAAAAACACCAAAATAATATTGATTTATTCAGACTGTTTAATTGTACTGTTACTTAACATGAGTTCTAAATATAAAAATACTAGAATATATAACATAAACATAGTTATCGATTTCCATGTCACCTAGACCTAACTTTAATGTTTTGTTGATGGGTCTTTTATAAACGTAACAAATAATTCCTGATGATATAAGGGATAAGCAAAGTAAAAGATAATGACAATTTAAAGACCCATAGAAATATGTTTAATACTGACATAGTTTAATCAGGCATAGTCATTGAATAAATTTTTATGAAACTTACATTTCCGCAATTTTCTTTTTTTCACTTGTTGTACTATTTAACATTACAAAATATTTATTGGTTATATCAGTTACTTCTTTTCCCGAATCATTAGTATACCGGGTTGAGGGATAATATTTGATAATGTCTCTTAACTGCATTTGCTTATCCCGAAGATATGTTTCAAGGACAGATATAATTGCAGTACTATCAAGTAATTGCTAAAAAGCAAAAACAAATTAAATCCAGAAGTAAAATCTGGTAAGTCAATGATGTGGCCATCATTTCATAAAATATAACTGACCAAACAATATTACACAGATCAATAAATAGGCAGTGTTTAACAGCTAAAAGCAGGGTATTTAAATATAAAGTCAAACTTAAAATTGCATTTTTTTATATTTCTATAAATGTCACAAATTTAATTAAGAAAAATGCTTTGGTAATCTGTAGTGGAAAGAAACTCCAGTCTTACCAGGTCACATATAAATAATATTGAATGTGTCCCTAAGATACATTTCATAAATAGCATTGAAATATCAACATTTGAAAAAGTCTACGGTTACCTGATAACCATCTTCTACTTTTGCTAATAAAATAGGCACTTTCTTATAACCTGACCATTTTATTGCTTGTCGCAGAACAGCATCAACTTCAACAACTTCATAGCTGATTCCTTTAGCATCTAAATATGTTCTAACTTTGCAACAAAATGGGCATGTACGATATTGAAACAAAATAAGTTGTAAGTTGCTAGAGTCTGTATCATTCAAAACCTACAAATATAAAGAGTATTAAATAATTTACCAAGTAACTCCAATATCACAAAAATATGTTTGCAATAATTTACCTTGTAATGAGCTTTGTATTCTGGTGCTTCTTTTAAAAAGGCATATTCATCAGTTTCTATGACATTATTTCTTTTTTTAACATTAACTTTGTAATGTGTGTAACTTCCATAGCCGGCACCTATCAATATTCCAACACTAGCGCTCACCAATGTTAATTTTGCTGTTGATTTAGGGAGCTTGGTTTTGGTTGAATATAACACTTTAGAAAATGCGTTTTCTTTCAGAGAAGGTAAGATTACCTTTCGGAAAATAGTCAAGGTTGGCCGCCACATGCCTATTACATAGATCCCGTATTTTAATTATAAATATATAAATAATAAAATAATAACGGATATGATAGTATACTTAATGTAATTAAACAGAATGAATTAATTTATAAATATTATATTTAAATTAATCAATTGAAGATTGATCATTGAAATCCAAACTTCAAATATGGCACAGATTTTTAGCAAAATTTTGACAATTCATAAAACAATGAAAAAACTGTTGAGTTATTGTGGGACAGTCCTGTAAAAATTCAGTTCTAATATGGAAATTAATAATGTTACAATATATATTTCTTTTCATATTTAATTGATATGAGCAGAATGATAAAATACTAATGCTGTTGTCACTCAAAATACTGCATTATTGATCTAAATCTTCCGAATCTGTATTTAATATTTTTTCAAGTCTGTACCTAGTGTAGTCTGTTCTCTTTATTCTGGAATGACGTCTCGATACTGTTGATACTATAGTTGAGACGTTATAATTTTTTATGGAGTTATAAAATGTTTTGCATTAAGTTGTGTTAATTTGTTAAAGCACCGAAATCCTTTTATTTGTGTTATTGTTTTGAACTACATTAATTCTGGTTGGGGTTAAAAGGAAGGTTCGTAGACGAGCCATTGCAATTCATGTAATTTACGGTATTGGCGCGTTAAAGTATGTGCTTTTAGAAGATTTTGTATCAAATTGTAGTCTAAGTTAATTTATTGTGTATAGGCGAGTGGTTATGCTCGAAGCATGCCTTCGACCTCGCGGTCGCGGGGCTCCGGACGAGCCACTGATGCCGCGCCACGGACGCAGGTCATAGCGCCTATGTCGGAGCGGCAACAACTGGCTCTTGTGATGCAAATATCGTCACAAGATGCTCCACCAGGTATAAAATCAATATTCTCCTTTTTAAAGATGTCATATTGTCATAAATTGACTTCCCGCCATTTTCTTTTGCAGCCGCTCCGACCCCAGCAGAAGAACGAAAACGGACAAGACAACAACGTAATGAACGTGGTGAAACCCCCCTCCATGTTGCAGCTATAAGAGGGGATCATGACCAAGTCAAAAAATTACTAGAACAAGGACAAGACCCTGATGTGACAGATTTTGCAGGTATGTACTTTTTCTATGAATAATGCTAACAAAAACTTGAAAATTGATAGTATGTTGTTTGTTTTACTCTAAACATAAAAATTGCTTGCTGATATTTGATACTTGGAAGTACTGGGAATTTGTTTATTGCATTCTCAGCTTAAAGCAACTCTTAGCTTAAATATTTTATAATGAATTTTATATAAGAGCCCTTTCATCAAAAAAGAAATAACTTTTTATATTATACAAATTGAAAAATGTACTGAAATGTTAAACATCCTGAAGGGGACTGTAAATTTTCAAATATTATGTCTATGTATTTCAAATAGTAATGCAAAATAATACAAATTCTTGATAAGTGAATAAATAGCAATCTAATCCATATGTGTTTAAAAAAAATGATTCAAAAACTAATTTTTAATAAATTTTCTTTACTATACCTTTAATTACCTACCAGTTACCATGTTGACATGGCACCATGCATTAAAGAATAGGATAATTGTTAACTATTATCTAGGCAGCTGTCATTAAAGAATAGGATAATTGTTAACAATTATCTAGATATCCATCAGAACTGCCATATTTGATTGATTATATTTTTGATTTCGTGTATCTGGATTAATAGGTGGTTAGTTTTAAAAATATTAATTAGTAAATGTGTATTGTTTGTATTAATTTTTTACACTGTATTACAGTGAGACTTATAGGTATATATACTAGTGACTGTTTTTAAGTATGCTTATATCAAGTATTAGAGACACCTGCGTATAAGAAAGATAGATTACACATAGCATATTATATACAAGAAACAATATCTCTAAATATAACATCATAAAAATCTGAACGGGCCTATATAATAAACCACTATATGAACAAGGTATTGGTCAGTAAGATTTTGTACCTTATAATAATTTGTGTTTTACTCTTTGTATAGCCCGTATGTGTTACTTTACATTATAAGACATCCTTTTTTTGTGTTAAGGTAATAACTTCAAGTCAAGCTTCTAGTTGTATTTCTGGAGTATTGTCTCTGTCAAGTATGCATGAATGTTGTAATACTTAAGTCACAAATAGTATTTTCTATGTTTATATGTTAAGTTGTTGTTCTAGTTACTTTTATTTTTGGTGAGGTTTATTTAGTTTTTTTTGCATATTTTGTCTAATCTTGTTTTGTATTTGTTTTTTCCTCCCTTAACTTAAGGATGGACACCTTTACATGAAGCATGTAGTTATGGTTGGTTACAAGTAGTAGTGGTACTAGTAAATGGTGGGGCTAATGTGAATGCAAAGGGATTAGATGATGATACTCCTCTTCATGATGCTGCTACATCAGGAAACCTCGAGATGGTTAAATTTCTTATTGAGCATAGTGCAGAGCCTTTTGTAAAAAACACTAAAGGAAAAGCCCCATCAGATTATGCAGCTCCACACATCTACGACTATTTACTATCCTTGAAAGGTAAGTTTTGTTTTTAATTTTTTTTTTAACTATAAATTTATTGTAGCAATCAGTGCTCATTAAGCATACAAACAAAACCAGTGAAGAGGTGCCAATTTCAGAAAATATCTTATTTGATTTACAAAATTATTTTAAAGGTTTTTAGCTGCTCTTTATTAAATACTGCATTGATTTAATTTGTATTTCATAAGTACTGATATGTTTACATGGCTTTTAAATACAGCTTCAACAAAACATTTCTTTATTCTGACAATTTAATTTTAGTTGTTGTCTGGATATAGTGAATCCAATCTTGCCACTGGCTTATAATAATTAAATAGTATATTAAAAAAGTTGGATGTTGTTAAATATATATGGGCTATATAAAGCTATTTTGTAATTAAAATGTTCCTTGGTGTTGAAAAAACTGCCAATGTTCTATTAAAATATTAACAGAAAACATATTCAAATAATTTTGAAGGCCTTGTGTGATAATCTTGACAAATATTTTACTTATTTGCCTGTGATTCCAACACCTTTTCAAATAGATACATTAAAACTAAAAAATATATTAATATTATAAACCAAAAAAAACTTTATTTTCACTTAAACCTATACTAAACAATGTATAATTTGAATTGAAATAAATCATTTTTTTACTAAAATAAATGATTGAAAGATTTTTAATGTGATTAGTTAAACATAGGATGTAAAAACTGTTCTCTATATATTCTAACAATTTTCTGAACACAGTAGTAAGTATATTAATATTTATTCTTAAGGTTCAGTCTTAGTATTATAACAATAATTATTATTATATTTATTATTCAATAAAATTTAACAGTCAACAGCAGTAGACCAGTTTTCGTAATATAACATGTTACTTTTATTACTAATATCCTGTAATCATGACTATCTTATGAATCCACTAGATTACTTGTTAATTAAAGTATTTAAATAGAACTGCATACAAATATGTATATTAATTGGAGCTTTTTATGTCCTGAAATTGAAGTGACTATCATGGACATACATATGGACACATGACAGATTGGACAATTAAGGCTGGCTTAATCTTATGTCATTTTATGGATATGATGCTTAATTTTGATACTTATTTAATCAAAGAGTTAACATAATTTTTTGTTTCAATTTAAATTGTAATATTAGGTTTTTATTTGAAATTCATTAATTAAACCTTTATACATATTAATAGCCTTATATTAAAAAAAACAAAGTCGTAGCCACATAGGAAGTATACCGAAAGTGCTTGATTTTGTTATGAACAATCTGTTATCTAAATATTCTTACTTTATTTATTATCACCATTAAGTGTTTAAGCTTACTGTTTTACAAATAATGTATAATGGGTGTGTGAATTATAAACTTTAGTTTTAATTATTTGCCTCCAGCAAGGTGTACCAATCTTTCAGTCATTTGTACTGTACTATTATATTTCTGTCGCGAAGTAAAAAATAAAGAATGAACGACCCAACCCATCATTTATACGTCAAAATTATTTTATTAAATTACGCGCCACTTCCACGTATCTCAATCATAGACCGGAATTGACAGTGACGCTTATCACTTTAACGTCACAGAATATTATTTAAACTTGTGCTTTATCTATTGATGACGCTATAACGTTCCGTAATACGGACGCTTGTTGGATGCGCTTGGACGATGCTTACGAGTAAAAGTCTCTGAATTGTAAAACTATAGTATATTATAGGGTTTTCGTCGGTTATGGTAATAAAAAAAATACTTTTTTTCTATTCATGAGTTCAAATATGTGATTTTTAGCGCGACTTTTATAAAAATAACACATTCGTAACATTTATGCATGCCTGTAATGGAACGTATTGGGGCGTGTTGCAGAAATATTATATAGTGTCGGCAGTCGCCCGACGGCCTGTCGACATGGCCGCTTAGTAACGTCAATTTCGTGGTGGTGGATTTGTAAAGACTGATTAAGCAAAATTGATGTGAAATTTTTGTCTGCGGCCGGAGATAACTATTCAAAGTGTTCGCCATCGTGAAATGCAAAGGAGAGCGCTCTCGCACAATAAAGGGGAGTCGGTAGTTTTGGTCATTAGTAGCAAGTTTTAAAGTGCACGCTGCTTTAAGTTTATTTTTGCGACTCCCATGTAAACTATTAACAGTAACCAACCTACGTAATAATATAACTGTGCAGACACATACGTACCTAATTCATGCAAAATAGTTTCGTCCATTGCAATCTATGAAAAACTGTTATGGTAGATTGTGCGTATTGATACAATTATTACGTTACGTTGTTATTAACAAGCAACTAATTGACTGTAAAATTAATATAATAGAATATTAGTTAGAGATTCACATTTATTTCAAATCAACTGCAACATTTAACCTGTTGATAAATAATTTAGGAAATTTCAGTTTGTGTCATAGCTGTCCAAAAGTTTTATTTAGGTTATTGATACACTAATGAACTTTAATTCGTGCTAATACTGAGGTAAGTACCATATATGCTACTTATGTTATTTATTTAGTGTAGTAAGTCCTTCACACATTTGGTTTTACAGCAATGTATAGTGTGTATGTTTGAATGCAAGTAAATAAAAAGTTCAAACTGATAATCTTTTCGTGTGCCAACAACTTATCTTACTGTAGTAATAATAGCTAGTAGATATGTATCAAGCTCTATCTTAGCCTCTTTTACATTAAATTGATATTTTGTTTGTAATGTCTGATTTTAGTAAAAACAAAAGAAGTCACCTAGATAATGCAGAACAAAATTATTCTTAGTAATATACCTGCACATGGTGATAGCATTAATATTTGTACTTTTCAGATTTATTTTAATTAGGGACTAGTTGATTATCTGCCTTCTTTGCTCTCTTAACCAGCATAATATCTCAGGGAGCAAAGAAGGAATTGATTCATATAATTCTTTAGATATAGGATACCACATGCTAAGGAAACCACCTCACTTCAGGTGATTTCGACACTTGTCTTCTCGTTGAAAATGTAACATATAATAGCATGAAATTATTTTTATTACCTTTTACCTATTGAATAATTTTTTTTACCTAAGCTAAGTTGTACAGAATATTTTGACCACTATTTTTACTAAAGATTTATTGTCTTATATGTTACTTTAAAACCAAAATTAGTACTTTACAAACTCCAGTAAGGTGACTGTCTAATAATGGTTAGCTAGTAATTCAACATTATTTGTGAAAACAAATTATAGATAGTAACCACTGACGTCTAAATTATGTTAATGACATATTGATAAATTGGCAGTGTAACTAAAATATATTATATTTGAGATCACATAAAGAAAAAATTATAAAAAACTAAATTGAAGATCGAAAGAAAACTAGATTGAAATTGTGAACTGTAATTAAAGTTTTGCCCTAGTAAATTGTTGTTTGAGACAGTTTCTAGTTCTTTGTTTAAAACTAAGTTTAGTTGTTGCTTAGTCAAACATAGGTAAAATAAACTCTTACACAATTTTAATTAGATTTAAATCTCAACTCATTGTAGTTACATGTAAATCTATACTGTTGCTTAATTTTTTTACTTACAATACATTATTTTATTGCTGCAGATAATAACGCGAGAGCTGCTCATATTGCAAGAACAAGGGATGACAGCAACAAGAAAAGTGGCAATGCTAGTACAAACAGTGAAGGTAGTAAAAGAACCAACATGGAGAGCCTAGCACAGGGTGAAATTGAAGGAAAAGAGGCCACCCCACAAGAGAAAGGCAATACAGAAATCAAAGATGGTAGTTTATACTTTTATATCTTAACTGTACCTAATGCTCTTGAACACATCTTTGTTATTATTTAATACACATGCATGTATAGTAACTACACTAGACAAGATTTGATTCAGGTTGTTTAAAAATTGTCGTAAATTAAACCTCTTTTGAGTCTTGTTAGGGTAGAGGAGTTGTCTTTTGAGTTGTTTTGTGTGTTTTTTTTGTTGTTCATATAAAATAATTTTCAGAAGGTTCTCAGTTGAGTAGCGGAGTAGTGTCATCCACACAGGATGACACAACGTTAAGTAGTAAGAAAGGAAATTATGAAGAAAATCAAGAAGCTGACTCACCCGAGGATGACGTTTCTAAGCGGAAGAAGCGTAAAGAGACTGAAGAAAAGGAGCCAATGGCTAAGCCTGCACCTGTAGCTAGGACTGGGACAGGGCGGTAAGTAACTGTAAGATTACTGTAGGCAGCGACAAACAACTAAAGTGTAAAGTCCATGTAAATTGATTTCACTTCAAACACTTTGGTTTGATTTGTTCATATAAAGCCATTCTTATAACATATCTTACCCTTACAACTTCGAAACGTCAGTAATTGTTTCTTTAGATATATAGAGTTTAGACTGACCTTTTCTAGATTGTAAACTGCTAAAAGTATGTCAAGGCCATTATTAAAAACACTATTCAAAATTTGTTCAAATCCTGTATTCAAGCTTCTTGAATTGAACTATTTAAATGTAATAAGACCTATCTGTAATTGATCTACAGATATGGTAAATGGCCATAAAAAGATAAGTGTATTGCGTTTTGTAAATAATGCTTTAACATACTACTAAATTACAGTAAGCCTGGCCCTGCAAGCAAGACGGGCGCGTTACCGCTGAGTAAAGGCGGCGCTTCGCCCAACGTTACCAAGAATGCTGCCACTTCGTCTACCGGGAAAGTTCAAGCTACAGGCAAAGGGGCTTCAGGAAATAAGGTAATATACTAACTTTAAGGACACAGCAACAAACTTTCACATGAGTTTCAGAGTCAATTCTGTTGTACAATCCTGGAAAAACACACAACTACACAGAAATGTCATTCCCATGCCTCATAATACAACACTGTTTATCTTTAATTTAAAATGCTAAAACCTTAATTATTTATTTCAGGGAAAAGCAGGCTCTGGTAAAACTGGACTGCATAGTGGTAAGCAAGACCGTAGGAGTCCTGTAGCAAGTCCTAAACCCGGCCAAAGTAAGGATGATGGGGAAAGTGAAGAGAAACCACAGGAACCAATGGCCCCCAAAGTTCCACCTTTGAAGATAGTTATTCCAGGTGGAGCTGGTGGTTCTGGAAATAGGAATGAACAGGAAGAAGGTATGTTATTTCGTACTAATCATGATGCTATAAACTATAACTGTAAAGCCTAAGATATCATAGCATATCTTTTTGATTATTTATAGAGAAGTAGGATGTCTTGCATCAGATATATTTCTGTCTGTATATTTGTGTCTCTAAAGCCTATCTTATCTTAGCGTTGTTAAATGTTTTAAGCTTTATACAGAGGATAGATTTTAAAGCTGTTGACTATATATAAGTTTGATTTGTTTTAAGAATACAGCTCTTATGCAAGTTCTTCAGAATGTTCTTAATCATCAGCAATAATTGCGCATCTGGAGGTTAAATTTATTGCTGCACAGCTGAGAATCAAATGCACGACCCTCAGGGCTTAGATTTGAATTTGCAAGTTTTTGTCAGTATGGAATTTGTAAGCTATGAAGAATAAAATACCAGTGTTGTCATTAATTGACATATTCATTAGGTATTAAATACCAACATATTGAATTTTTGGTATTTAATAACGAATGAATTTAATTTTATCTAAAAACAAGTTACTTTAATTTCTGAGTCATGGGGCTTATCACTTTTTTTAACTGACTTCAAAAAGTATGTTAGGAGGTTAGTTAAGGCTCGAGTGTGTGCTAAATTACAAAATTGTATACATACACTTATTAGTTCACAAATTTGTTGGAAAATAACACATATAATTCCTAGGTAAATAATTTAATACAAGGTGAGTTTACATTGTCTAAATAACATATTTGTATATATATATATTGCTTATTTTTGAGATTATTTCCTAACCGAAGAATCAATTTCTTTCCGATTACAAAAATAAATTTACTTTAGTTTTGTATGTGTTTTAAAGGCGTACAGCGTGGAGGAGGAAAGGGGCGTGGTAGTGCATCAACATTACCTTATGTGATCCCATGTACAGCGGACACAGGGCAAACATCCGACAGTTCTGATGGAAATTCAGATGACAAGCGATTGGAAGGCAAGGTTGGTACATTTTTGTGATGTTCATTATTTCTAGATGTAGCTTCCAAGGAAATTTATGATTTTTAAAATGACCAAAAGTTCTTCAGTATTCCCGATTTTCATTATGAAGTAAAAAGCAGTATGTTATCTGTTGAATGTATATAACCTAAATAAGATGAAAAGGAATATATTTTACACAATTTATTCACAATTGTTTGTGTCACACAAAATCTAAGATCTCACATAAGTAAATATCCAACTGGTGTTTTTTTTTTTAACTAAGCCAAGTTTGAATTGATATTATCAATGCTAAATGTTAATCTAAACAGACAATAATTTTGATGATATATGTATAAGGAATTTTAAAAGTTTTATCAACTTCAGATTCCAGTCACAACTGAAGAGGAAAAAATTAAAATATTAAATTTTCAAATATCAACAACTGAACCGATTTTGGTGAATGGATCTTGTCCTTGGTTGGAATAAAAATTACTTAAATGGATCATCTGAATATGTTCTAAAAGTTTGTCAAACATACAACACTTATAAATTTTTGCACTCATGCTCGCAAGCCTAAATTTATTATTAAATTATATTTTATTAATTGTTAGAATCGTCGTAATAAATTCGTAGTTATATAATAGTTGGATCGCACAGATACATCATGCATTCAGTGATGTGTGATACTTCCTGTTAACGTTATTTGCCTTTATAATGCGATATATTCAAATTTTGATGCATTTATGTACTGACCTATATTACATGGAATTTATAAGCATCTGGAGTGTTGAGTGCTTTGAACCGTCTGAAAATAGATTTATTTAAATTTTGTTTATTTTCAATATTTTTTTTATTTTGATTCAGATGGCTTGTAGTGCTCAACATACACTTGTGTGCTCGTGGTACAATATATTTGAAATGACAATAAAAATCGACGAAACGAGTGCAAATATTGTACCATACGTCCATCAAATTATTATAATTTGACGTACATAAGTAAAAGTAAAAGAACATTTAAACCGTAGATAGATTTGTCGGTAACGGTGCGTTTAAGTGGAGTTTGTTATAGGGCGGGCAAAGAGTACTGCGTTCGCATAGAACGAACGACGCCGACAAAGATAAAGGAAATTGCCCGCAAGGCTCAGACCGATCGGGATCTAACCATATTCTGAGTTCCCATAAAAGCCCACCTCCAGTAAGTATTCGTTAGCTAGACGACACCGAATTTTAAGGGCCTTTTTCTATCTACGCATATTATTTGTCTGCATGTATTTTATTTATCCAAATGTCTTTTATTTTTACTTAATTTGCACTGGTTTTATTAAGTGTTAGGTTTCATAGTTTTAATGCGAGGCAATTTCAGGGGGCTGATGATGCGCCGTCAACATCAGGAACCTCAGGTGGGAGAAACGAATCAGGTAATTTATATCGCGCTATAGAAAAACATCAATAATTCTTGATTCAGTATAACACAACAGACTAAAAGATTAACTTTGAACCATTTTCTCATAACCAATTAACATGTGTAAAGGGGAGAAAACCTGAAATATTTGAAAAGTCTATGTCCTTATTTTACGTTTTCGATCCAGCTATGAATACCCTTTATAATAATTGAATCCGACATTTTGTCCCCATTATACGCCATATATTAAAAGAAAAGAAATAGTCATGGCTTTATGTGATTGTATGATGTTTTTCTAAGCGGTAATGTTTTTTACTAATCTAGATTGTATTTGTTTAACATCGTGTTTGTAATTGATATGTGCACGCACATATGCGAAGACGGACCAGGAAGCAGAGGCCGGCGCTATCATTCTCCCTTAAAGTCTCCAAAGAGCACACGCCAATCTTGTAATTCATTATTATATATTTCTCTGTTCTTCCATTATTTCTTTTCTTTGAAAGTGTAGCTTAAAGTGATTTTGTTTTGTTTACGTATCACATCTCGCAAATTTGTTAGATTTGATGCAATTGATGATTTTCATCTTCTGTAAAGATTTCTTTGGCTATTTTCCATCTTTTACTTTCGAATTGAATGTTTTATCTAATGAGGGCTACCAATTGGGGTTGTCAGAAGGCAATCTTTATCAGAAATCTTTGCAAGAATTATGATCTCGTTCACATTAAGTCAATAACAGTTAAGCATTCCCATGACCCATATATATTTGAATCATTACTGTGGTTGTACAATGTTTCTAAATACCTTTGAAAACAATCTTTAAAGAGTTCCTACATAACATCTTACGATACAAAAATTTTAGTACATTTTAATACTAATAATTCTAGAGATTGCCCTGCCCCCTTAAATGTGTAGATTTTTCAAAAATGTTCGATGATTTGATATGTAAATGATGTTTGGACGTGAATTCGGGTGCCACCTGTTTGACTAAATAAACTGGTAGCCCTAATTAGCTTGCCTATAGTTATATGCCACTTATTAAATAATATGTATTATGTGCACGCACATACGAAGACGGACCGGGGGGCAGAGGTCGCCGCAGTCCTCACAATAAGTCTACAAAGAAAAGAGGACACTCTTGTAATTTATTAATAATATTATCTGTACTTCCGCTGTCTCTCTGTTATATGTGTCATACGATACGTTCCTCAATGGTTGGTCACATTTTTGCATTCTGCATGTCCTCGAGGGACTTACGTATATCATCAGCTACCGAGCCCTGGAGTTTTACGATGCGTATAATGACATTGCAGCACCACGCAGTTACCTTCTCTTCCCTTGAGCCTGATTCATGATTTACCATTTCGCATTTGCAAACGCTTTAGAAATGGAAAATCGCCATCCCCTATGTGTTTGAATGAATCTGTGTTGAATGATCGTCTCCCCGAGCTTCAGCGAGCTTTTCATTCGAGCTGTGCGTAATGTCATTAGACACGGGGCGCGGGAGCTCTGTCATTATGTTCGTATCCTAAATGTTTTAGTGAATGCTCTTTCTGTTATTGGTGTTTAATATTTTGTTGTTGGTGTTGCCATTATTTAAGAGGGCGAATTTTTACTGTCTCTTTATGTGTACAGCTACTTCGGGACATTCGGTGGACGTCCACCCAAGGAAGAGAAAGATCAAAGCCTCTAGAGAGAGCCACTCGAGGGAGCCGACAAAGTCCGAACATTCTGAAAATATCGTTCATAATGTTACGCATTCCAATCCCTATCAAATGTACATACACAAAAGGAAACAGGTATGTTTTGTTAAGTAATTATACAGTGACCCATGAAGCTGTCTAGTACAGGAAATCCACCAAGATATAGTACCACTTTCATTATATATAAATATATGGGCTATACTTTAATTTTCGATATACGTGACTTAAATTTTAACAGTAATTTCTATTTACCAATAAGTAAAATTTAATTTCACTAGTTTAAAATATAGATCAACTTTTACAATAATATTAGTGTTAGAATAATATTATTTTATTTTCAAACACGTTAACTGTGCTAAAGTGTGTGTTAGTTAATACGTCTTCTTCGGGAAGTATAAATAAGTTAGGAAGTGTTAAAATACTCTAGAATTTTTATAATTTTCAATATATTCTGTCGAGTGAATACTAGTGGGTACAATTATTTTATATAATTAGATTACGTGGAAACTGCAACTAAGGAATACAATCCCGATCCCGCAAGATCTCGTCTTTTTTTAAAAGATAAATTGTGAAAATATTAATAATTTTAAAAAAACAACTTATCATGATGAGATCTCGTGGGATTCTGTGGAGGTCGGAGTGTAGGCGGCTGTGGTGTCGGAAAAGTTAATTTATTCGATGAACAATATACAACTAATCTCTGAGCGTCATTAATATTAAATTCCTCCTAATTGGAAATATGACTTGCACCAGTTCAATGGCGACTAAATTTTCCATATAAAAAATAGTTGGCTATTTTATTGTTTGATACTCTTAAACACAGAGGATAAAACCAACAAGACTCTTCAAGAAGAATAAGAGCATCTCTGATTGCATAGAAAAGTCCTTCACAAGATAGATAGATTAGAGCAATGAGTAGATAATATTTTATAGCGCGCGGGTACGCTACACTCTCGCTATACAATATGTGTGGTTTACATAAACCCCTACAGCATATAATTGCTCACTCATGTAATGTGAAGTAATTCCAAAATCTCAAATTCAAGACTCCTAGATTTCGCGAGATTCAATCTTGACTCATGATTGCATTCCTTGAAACTGTTAACCGCGTGGTGACGGCAACGCTTTTTTTACATTATATTAATGTAATTGCTTATAATTGTAATTCTTGTTTAATATTAATGAATTGTCAAATACCATAACTATGCTAAGGATTTAAAAGAAATATTCTATATTTTTAGATCGAGCGCCGTCAGAAAACGCTTTTTCCAGTCAAACCGAAACCGCCTAAAGACTTCAATAAGTACCTGATGAATAGATGCACCTACACGCTTCAAAATAACGTGAACCCTGAGCCTCAGGTTGATATTCCCATCAACATGCCACAGCAGATGATCACGGAGTTCATGTCCCAAGAGAGGGAGAGGTGAGATTTTTTAAAGTTGATTTCTATAAATTCGGTTAAAACTTAAACAAACTTAAAATTCCGTATCACTGTTGTCTTCTGAAACTTACTAAAGTAATTTTAATAAAGTACGATGTTCAATCGATTTGCTTTTTAGATTCTCGAAAAATTTTAGACAGTTGAATTTGTCGAATTGAATTCGTAAATGGTTGGTTGTCGTTTTAATTCCATTCCATTTGAAAATAAAAATAGGGCTTTAACTCTTGTCCTGCTAAGTATAATTTAAATGTTATGTCCGCATACATTATAAATATAGTTTATAGTATTGTAAATATTCTACTTATATCTCGCCTGGAGATGTCAAATTCCTACAGAAAAAACCGTTTGAAAGCTTACTGAAACAATAAACACTTAATTAACTGAGCTAAACCAATTTCTCTAATTATACGTTTTATCTACTATGTTGAAACAGCTGCCCACTGAAATATATTTGATTTAGTACGAACAAAAGAGCGTATTCTTATGCCCATGACGTACTTGCGAGCCTTCTGGCGGTATCACTTATCGCGTGAACCTCGTTTGTCCCGTTATATAAAAAAATCATTTGACAATTGACGTATCAATTTACTGTCACACTTGGAGAAACAACCAACCAAGGTAGTGCAACCTTGTTTGTTTTGTTTTTCTATCTATTTATTTAATAAATATATATAATGTATATTTCTATCTATCTTTGAGCGAATCTTTTAGTGTTTAATATTTTATTTAGAACCCGGCTACGGATACAGCATCAAGTGGAAAAGGAAAAGTTGGTGTTGGCTGTGGAGCAGGAAATTTTACGGGTGCATGGGCGGGCTGAACGGGCGGTTGCAAATCAGGTATTTATGATTTTTTTCGAAAGTCAGTAAACAATGCCGTCAAATTAAATACATAATATGAATCTCAGATTGCTTCCGTGATAATTGTAAAATGTCTGTGTATTTGCCGCAGCCAATTATAGTCGACGCATTATGAACTGAGATTTTGGGTCATAAATCATATTTACGCCTGCGTTGTATACACATATATAGATTATATATAATCCCGCCGGCTGGACTCATTTTGATGTAATGTTAGTGTGTCAGTGAGGGTAGTCGAAAATTATTTAGATTTACAATTAGATTGATTTTTGTCGTTTGAAGACGTGTGCATAGGACAACGTCTTGGTCTGCTGGTATAAATTTAAACATCTTTATGATTATAAAAGCGAATAATATTAATTTGCTACTCTTTCAGGCGCTGCCGTTTTCAGTTTGCACGATATTACGTGATAAAGAAGTGTATAACGTACTAGCGCCCGATCAAGAAGAGAAAAGAAATGCGCAGCGATCTAGATGCAATGGAAGGCAGATCAACTCGTGGTTGCAAGAGGTTGATGATAAATGGGAAAAGATTAAGGTATAATCCTCTTCCCTCCTCTTCTTCAAAGGCCGTCCGTTTAGCTCGTTTGCTTATTCTGTAAATGTTTTAAATTGTCGCGAAATATTCTTAATGTTACGTTTTGACTCCATATATCTGAATATTATAGTTTTGGTTCGGAATGTATGCATAATTATAAAGAAAGAATGTAGGCATATAAAAATTTTTTTTTTTAATATAACGGGGCAGGACACATCGGGTACATCTAATGTTAGTTATACTGCCGCCTATAGACACATTCCCTGAGGGCTCGCAAGTGCAGTGCCGGCCTTTAATTATTATGTTTTCTATTGAGTGGTAGCGTCTACAATTTCAAAGAGGAAACAGAAACAACTGAATCTGTTCATTATTATTAATTAATTTCTACATTAATTAACGGAAAAAAAATTCCTTTCAAACTTATAGGAGGGCATGTTGCGGCGACAGCATACTGAAGCGGAGACACTTCATGCTGTACAAATTATGGGTTGGGAATGGAAACTCAAAGAGCTTGGTCTGTGCGACCACAAAAATACTCCGAAAATTGATCCGACACACGTACCTCAAATACACGTGTCAAATTTTGATTTGCCCGCTTGAGTTTTAAGTTCATATTGCCTTATTTTAATGTAACGCCTGACGGCATTTTCCAATCTAGCATTTTTAACAACACCAATTGGTAATACGAATCAAGCGGAGCTACTAAATTGGATTATCTCTAAATTTTCTCGACCGCAGTCCTGCTTTCCTGAATCCCTATTGATATTTTCAATCTAAGGGTGATAGTCATAAACGACTACTTAGCGAGGTTTCAGTATGTCAAATGTATTCGATTTGGCATACGGGACTCCACGATGTTTTTGAATCTCACCCGAGTGCTGCTACGAGTAGGTCTTTCTTACACTAAATCATCTAAAATTGCGTATTTCAACACACATCGAAACTTAAAAAAAAAAAATATCTTCGTCATTCACGGGAGATGTCTCCTGCCGTGACGATTCGTCGCCATTCAATTTATTGTAAATTTGTATGCGTTGTTTGATTTGTATGTTGAATCTGAGTTGGTCTTTATTATAATTAATTGATTGCAATCTCAATTATTTTCATTAAGTCTGATTTATTGATTTGTATATGAATTATATGTTGCTGATAAAAGGTGGACATTATTTATTTGTATTATTATTTTTGAGAAATAAATGTCGCCAAAGTATATATATGAACAAAATGGATGACTAACAGTTACATTCCTCTATTGTCTAGTATCCTCCTTTTAAACGCAACTCGTCTATTCATCATATTGTAGGAATTATATTTTAGGTGCTCGGTCCTTTAATCATTATAGAATCTATATATATATTGATGTGAATATTAATTTTATAATTTGTATTTTGAAACAGAATCAAATTTCGAACAATTAAAAGTCGTTGATTGTATATTAATATTGTTTAAAGCCAATTTAATCATCACTTCAGTGTAATCATGTCCATTAAATGTAATTATTATTCATTTTTGTATTGAACCCATCGGCACTTAAAAAATCTTAATTTTTTTTTTAACAAAACATTATTTATTTGTTTGTATTCTAATTTAGGAACTTTATTTTCAAAGACCGATGTGTTCAAAAAGTCAAATCACGTAAGGGGGCGTCCATAAATTACGTGAGGTGTATTATTTTAATTGTCTGTACCTCCCTCCCCTGGTGAGATGCTATTTACCCCCCCCCCCCCTTAAACACCTCACGTTATTTATGGAGGACCCTTAACCTCTTATTTGTAAAAACTAAACATAATTTGAAGGATAGAGACGAAAGAGTACTTTAGAGGCAAGAATGTAATTAGACTCATTTTGTTTTTGTAAGATGGTAAATATTTACATAATTAAGTGGTTTTGTGTTTGTAATTAATGTAACCGCGCCTTTCCTCTTATCGAGAATTATTTCAATATTAATTTGAGTGAAATAATAAAAACTGAATCAACTCAAACGTAATTTCATTTCACTACTTTTAATATAAATTTAACACCACACCACAGCCTGTTTAATTACTTATTATGGGAGAATTGACATGCTTCTGGGGGACTTTGATAACGAAAAAATATTAAACTTTTGTCGTCGGTTAATTCAACAAACTGCCTCCATGTTAGTTATTTAAAATTGGGCAGGCAAAATAAAGAAGTAAATGTTGACGTACTTTTTGATAAAATTGCGTCTTATTAAAATAAAATATGAAAAATCTTGGTAAAAAAACTAGATGGTCTAAGATTTACAAACGATATTTGACACTATTATTTTTCTAAGTATCAGGTATTCTGTTTTCTTAGGTTCAAAGTTCAAGAAAGCTATCAATTCCCTATCTTGATACTTATTGTAATTAATTTTAAAGATAATAAATAAATATTCTACTAGAAAGGTAAACAGATCACTGGCTGTATATTTATGATCCTACTTAGGTACAATTACTGATGACTGGAGTATGAACGTATTTAACGTTCCATACAAATACCGCAACCGTATAAAAACGATAAACGAATGATAGTTCTCAAACAACACATTAATTTGAGAGGAAAAAATGTTGGAATTTATTGTGTAATAACCCGTAGAATGGCTACTTTAGTTTGGATATTACTTTGAATCACCCTTAATGGCACCTTTATACATTAAGACACAAAAAATTTATACTCATTTTTACAGCCTTTTATTGATGGATAATATAATAATTTAATCATAAACATGGGAAAGTATAGCGTAAAGAAAATAATTTTAACTCATACCTATATACCATACATATTCACACAAAGTGTGTGGTGTAATTGTAGAGAGTATACGACTAATTATTTAACCGGCACCATTATTCTGATTGCCGCCAAATAAGACGATAAAAGTGGAATCGTGATTTCAGGTCTTTAATTATAATTTAGCACCTAAACCACCTTTATCTAAATCATTTAGGTCAAGACAATCATGACTTTCCTAGATACTGTCAGAATGTTTATCGTTTAAATTCTATTTTGTTCGATCATTATTATGACTTATTAGCTATACATAATGGGCTTACAATTGTTAATACCTACAAATATGCCCTTCACTTAGGAAACTCGTAATAAATCCTTTAACCTTTATAATTATAGCTACTTACTCATTAACATAACCTTCTTTGAAATTATTTCAAATTAAAATTTACAAAAATAAGGAATAAATTAAACAAAAATTATGTTTTTCTATACTAATAGCGGATAGCGTTGGCATTTGCAAGGCTTGATATTGTATTTCAAAATGCAATCTCGCTGTTATCTTTCAACTGGGCAGTAAAGACGGGTCGATAAAAATGACTAACGCGAGACAGGCACCTTCCTTTCCTTACTTCTTCCTGAATTCTTAGTTTCATACTGAGTTTTTGTTTCGCGCGATCTTAAGATATATCAGCGCTGCAGATGTCGAGAGATCAATACTCATACCTCTGAAGAGAATCTGCGGCTTTGCATATAAATAATGAAATAACCTAAAAATAAAACTAGATACTGAAGGTCATTCACTTGTTAGAAAACAGAATTTGGTGAAAATTACTGGCAAATAGCACTTCACATGGCTCTATGTAGAAACAGCAACAACAAATACATATTATATTATACATTATATATGATAAAGAATTAAATTATTTACAAATTTAATCTATATTTCCAAAAAAATAGAACACAAGTTTCTCAGTGTTTAATCATTTTAGTTAAGTATGTTTAGCGTGGGTATTAATAAAATTCTAGGTATTTTCACAATACCTACATATTTTCATTTCCATTCCTCTACTTTTTCAATATTAATTAATAGGTTTTATATTAAATACCATTTATATTTTAGGTTCTTATGTTTTATGATCATATATATGTCGGCCAAATTTAAAGTGTAAAGGAAGTCATTCTGTATAATAAATTGTAATTATCTTGAGACTCGATTACACACATAATGTGTTTTTGTAATAGACAATAAACAACACAGCATTATAAATCAAAAGTTGGAAATTACAGAAGTCACATTATTCTGCATGTCTATTATTATATTGACTTGTAGCGACGGCCACAATTTATATGTAAATTAAGGAGACACAAAGATGATATCCTGAAAATACTAGTTAGTACATAGATTGGTCGAGGATCGTCCCTATATAATAGGAGGAAATTTTCACTATCCTACATCCAGTCAAGCCATGTTTTATTTTTCACGTTTATGTATTTTCTCGCAATACAGAAAGGAAAATGCTACCAGCGTTAAGGTACACTACGACAGAGACCAAATATTTTAATTCATTTTATTATTTTTTAAATATTTTTACTAGTACTATATTGTTTATTAAAATATACGAACATGAAAAAACAATTCATCAAAATAAACTTTATTTCTATTTCAATTTTAAGATCGGTGTAATCCATATACATTTTCTCATTACCTCTTAATTCTAAATTATTGATTATAAATTGCTATTAACTCTCTGTTCCATTAATCAAAGCAATAACTGTTTCCTATGGGACTAGATTTATTAGGTTGTAAGGCTCTCTTAATAAGGGACTACACATTGTAAAAAAAATGACATTGTAATATATATTTGTTATACTACAAACAAACAATTATGCTTTAAACAAGAGGGAGTTTTCTTATAAAGTAGCGATGCCACATAATTGCAGTAAATGCTGACAACATGTACCAGGTTATAAGATATGACATATGTTCATTTCTTAGATTGACTCGTGTTTGATTGGGCAAAGGCCAACCTTCTGGAGGCTCCGGATTGCCTCTTGCGTCTATCCATACTGGGGCACATCCTAAGTATGCACTCATTTGATACAAATCCCTAAAAATAAAATTTAGTTTCCTTTGGTGTCACTATTTAAAAATCTAAAATTACTTTGTATAAAGTCTATATACAAGAAATAGTCTTAGTATATATTAGAATAAGCCTGAATTAGCAGAAAACTGAGAACCATTGTTAACATACAAAAGTACAGAAGATTTCATTCTTCAGTAATTTGAGGCCTAAACTAAGGTGAATATAATAATTTGTCATACCTATAGAACCATGAACCTTTAACGGGATTATTTTTTGGCATAAACGGACTTCTTGCTTCTGTTAATCGGACAATTCCAGTAAGTTCAACTTCACCTTTAATCATTGATGCTTGACGCTTTTCCTTTGGGCGAAGTCCTTGGTGTATCCAACCACGATTTATTAAGATTACCTCACTACAATTGAAATATGTCCCTTTTATTTCAGTATCAGAAAAGATGCAATCCCATATAAATCTAAGACTAAATTTAAATTTTATATTGAATATAATTTTTTAAGCAATAATAACTTACCCAGAATCTGACAATTTAAATGGTGTGACAACCAGCCAACCTTGGTTTTTTTTAGGATCTGATACAAGTGAACCAACTCTTGGCAAGCTTTCATTTTCAACCAGAGCTCTTGGGCCTATTAAAATTTCTTTATCATGCAGAAACTCTCCTCGAACTTTTACAGGTTTATATTCCATATTATCAAGTTCATGAAAACTGTAATATTATTAGGATTAACTACAGTAGCTACATTATATTACAATAGCCAAAACTAAGAAATAAATGAAAAATCTTTTAAGTCATCATCTTATTTTAGTAACAGCTTACATACTCATGTGGGATATCCACAGGCGAAGAATTTGTTGTTGCTTGCATTCGGTCTATAAGTTCTAACTTCCATTGTAGGCGATATGCTTGCCAACAACCTAAGCCAAAGGAGCCAACTGGTATAACCTTCAAATGAAAAGTAATTTTATAAATTATAGCACTTATCAAAAATTTAATATGTAATAATAATAAAATTACTATACCAATAACATCCATTTAATTACTTCTCCGGGTTCCTTCTCTTTTACCTTTTGCAGTCTAATAGATTTGCCAGAAGTAAACTTCGAGTTTTGCCTAACAACATTTATGGAGTGTTTTTTTGCCGTAGCATTAAGTAAAGAAAAATAACTTTTACTTAGTTTACAGAAACCACTCAACATTTTGTGTTCTTAATAATTGTATACTTCTCTTATAAAAATACACAATTCTTTACACTTACTGGATAACAAAATCTGAATTTTGTTTTACTGAAAAAATGTTAAACTGTAAATAATAAATATAGAATACTGATAATTAGTCTGAATCTACACTAAAAATCAACTAAAAAATATATGTGTAATTACAAAAGGATGTCAGTATAAAGTAATCACAGATCAGAGAGTAGGAACAAAATTTCTCGTACTCTTTCTATCTATGGCTTCTATCACAGACAATAAAAACACAATCAACTACTAATCAGTCCAATTAAAACAAACATTTAAACAAATACTTAAGGTATAGTTCTACAGGAATCTCATAGCAAATAGGGAATTAAAAATTTGTTATGGGAAATACTTGGGAAATTGAAATGGTCTTGATACTGTTTAATTTTTATTTATGTGTAGCATTAAAGGGCATATTTATTGCAACAATGAAGTATATTTATTATTTAAATGAAGATTGTGTGTGTGATTGTGTGTTATCCATTGGGTTCTTAAGATATATAAATAATCGTAAATTACTATAATATGTACTATTCTATTACAAATCATTTCAATCATACAAATAACTTAAAACATTCAGAACTAGAAAACGATTAAATAAATTCCACTTCCATTTCGTGTTCTTCATCAGATGATAGATATGGTAATTTTTGTAATATTTTCTTTATTTACATCGAAGTGGTAGTCAGCAGATACGCTAGTTGACCAGTACACCCGACAATAAGCAGGTGGAGAAAATTCTTCGCTTCAATTAAACTACTTTCATTTGGACCTGCAATTTCTTTAATTTGCCAGCACTTTTTCAGAGAACATGAACCGAGAATGAAGGCCTACTATCCAAGTCATTATGCTCTTCAGTTTCGCGGTTTAGTTTCGTGGCGTTAGTATATTTGTAGACTTATGTCATCTCGTTACCTTATAATGTTCCTTTTTTTTTGGCTCTGTTTGTGCATTAGCCAGCGTTAAGTATAATGTTCCTTTTTGATTGGTAGTAAACATAATCAAAATCCATCTCCTTAAGTATACGTTTATAAAAAATAATAACATTTACTATGTGACTCAAGCAATAGCTTAGTTATTCATAATCATCATCAGTCTATATACATCCCACTGCAGGGCACTAGCACCTTTAACGAGTGAGAGTCAGAGGGATCATTACTTAATATTTTTCTCAACTCTGAGATTCTCTTTCATCGTTGAAATCAATAAGAATAATAATCGAAGAATTTGTAACAGTTTCATTACTGTTGGCATTGCCTTCTAAACTGTCAATAATTCATTAACTTTGTTCGCATATTATAATTTACCACTCAAACAGAGAGTACAACAAAAACTTTAGGCCTTTTAAATCGTATTTAAAGTTTTTCTTAGGGAAAACATTCTGTAGAAGTTGGCATCACTGGCTAGTGGCTACAAAAGCCTGTTGCAATCGACCATTTTTGGGATTTGATATTTCGCAATTCTTATTATAAATCGAAAGTTTATTAATATCGGACGTGGCCACTGTATTGTATTGTATCAATCCCATACAGCTATTAATAAGAAAAAAGGAATTATCTCAGGTCGACCATTATGAATCCTCTAAGCCAAGTAAGTCTTTTAAAATTAAAATTATCTTTGTTTTAAATTAGCCAAAATCTTTCTCGTGATATATCGCAGCTTTCAAATATTAAAAGTATGTTAATAAATGCTCTGGCAATGTTTTACCCTAAAATCTAAATTTACTATGTGTAATATACTGGTACATCTCCACGACCGTAGATTGTAGATACAAAGTCCAAAGTTCAATGGAACATAACAAGTAGTTAAGACAGTTTTATGCGTATCACGATAATTGGCGAAGCGATTAAACATACCATAGAAATAGCATTTTAAAGAATTGTAACACTAAGGGAATCAGGTACCCTTTAGGGACATTGAATATATATTTATACTACACTACATACTTGTTTAAGCATGCAAGTTAAGTATTGATTTTTGTAAACTTTGGCATTATTTTAACATTTGCTTGTAGTATAATCCTATCTGTGTGACATACTTATACAACTTTTCCCATATCATAGTGTAACATTGTAATTTTAAAGTAATCATTTAATATGTATGTTTAATGCTGATATAAATACTCCTTTGTTTTTGGCTTAGCTGTTGTCATGTAGGCATATGTTTATCAAAAGCAAGTGAATGATGGTTTGTCTTTTATTTATTTATTTTTTAATTTGATACAACTTTTGTTCGGTGTTATTTGTAAGCCTTTCCATAGACTACTGGATACCTACTACCACACAGACCTAACAAATTTCTATGTCTGTTTTATTAAGCCATTTGTGGTAACTAAACCAATACAATTATAATGTATTTAGACAACTGGTTGGTTTTAATCCATTGATACTTTTATCACTGCAGAGCAAAAAGTCAAAATAAAAAGTGCAGCTATAATCCATGTCCTCTTCACAACATTTTGTTGTAATCTGAATTCACTTTCTGTTTCTACTCAAAAGACCACATTTCAACTTTCATTCCACTTTATATCTGTATTATGTAAAGCATGTGTGGTGTATAATGTTATTATATACTTACAGATTGTGCGTGCTGCCAGGCCAATCTACCGCACTTTCTCCACATCTGTATCAAGTGCATCTCAAGCCAAAGAAATCCCAACTACTGGCTTGTGCTTTGGTAAGGAAAGAAATGTAAATATTTTGTGCAAATGTAACAAGGAGTAACAACAAATAACAAATATGATCAATTACTCATTCACTACTTCAGGCTCTTTCAAAAACACGTAACCATTCTTTTCATCTGTTTAGTTATTATAATTAAGTAGGTTTAATTTAGAAGAAATAAATTGATATTAATTTGTTTACTAATTACATAACAACTGAGCAACACTTTAATTATTATATTTAATTATTAATTCTAAAATGTTAAAACATACAAATAACTTAATAAACTCTCAATTATTTCCTTACAAAAATGCTATTTGCATGTTATCTATATAAAAATAAAATATAAATATATTGTAAATTTTACATGCCACTAAAAAGATTAAGATACCATTGCCTCTGGTTGATATCAGAATACCAAGCAGACTTAGGTTAGTATAAAATATGTGGCTAAACTTTAGTTATAAATAAAGTTTAAGTGTACATATAGAGATAAGCAACACAGAAGAACCTTTTCTATGAACTAGATAGAGTAGAGAGAAATAGATAGAGTAGAGAACAAAGAGCAATACTCAATATTTTAATTTAAGTAACACAAATTTACACAGATGAATGTCAATAAAGTAATTACATTCATCATTTTTTGTGAGGTAATATGTTACGCATATGCTCTGGCTTCACGGTTGCCTGGTGGTGAAGGGTTATGTGAGACTAGGTACTGTGCATATCCACTAAAACCCCACGGCGCCACCAGCAATCGCCCTAGGCAGGTAACGGTAACAGCCTTGTCCGCATCCAGCCATGCGATTAGCCGTTAAAACTAATTACATGCATCTAAATTAACATTAACTGCCAGCTCTATCATATACTGTACCACATTAGCACCTGCTCAGCAGTATGTATCATTGGCGGATATATACATTTTGAATGTAGAGTCTGTGAATTTTGTTACGCCCTCGTAATTGTCATGACCATTATTAATTATTAGTTATAATCAGCTAACTTTCATACAAATACCCAAATATAATAATATTTATCAGTTTGAAAATATTGCATCTTATGTTAACACAAATTCTATTTAATTTTCTTATCTGAGTCATTTAGGTTAAGTCAATATCTAACACAGATATAATATGCCAATGTGGAAATCTTTATCGTAAAATAGATTTTTTTGGCTGATAAAATTATTTAATATAAATTATAAAAAAATAGATGGTGATGGATAAGGTGATTTTTATTATTGTTACATCTTTGACTTGAAGCAAGCAGTTTTAGTGTGCAGTAGGAGAGTTCTAGATTGAAGTATTAAGAAGGAGAATTATCTAATCTATATAAATTATACTACATTTATATCAAATGCAAACAGCGAAATAAACAAAATCTGTATCTAAACCCAAGACTATTCAATAAAAATCTAATACATATGTATCAAATAGGAAGCAACGGTTTCTTCTTTAACATTAAGGCGCGTTTAAATGTAAATCGCACCAATATATTCCTGCTGGAAACTGATGATGGTGGTGATAATGATAGAATAAATATGTTTCAAATCGGTTCATAGTACTATTATTATTTTAAACGGTTATTCTAAACTTTTCTACACCTAAAATCTCTTACGTAATACAAGATACGTAATAAACTTTAATTATACTACTATATATTCAAACTAAATGTAAACTAAATACAATTTTTAATTAGTAATTTCTAATATAATATTGTTTATACGTCGACATGTGGAATTGAATTTAACAGTAGCCATATATCTGCATGTGGATTTTATGTGTCCTTAATTATAATATAATAACGATCACACGATATAGGACTAAAAATTAACACCCCAGATTCAAATTGAACTTTTTTTGTTAATCCAGTATTGCAACCCCACTACCCCTAATGTTATCTTAGTTATAAGTTCATATTTTAAATAATTAAAGCTAGTTATTACCCAGCGTCAAACAAAGTTTTTCATCCGGCACCGAACTTTACTCTCGTTGCTTAAGTTATTTTAGATTCAGAGTTGATACTTAACGTGACCTATGTCTTTCGTGTGTCAAAATTCAATTTGTTTTTGACATAATTAGCGGAGTTACTCATCGAGTAAAGATGTTATTTCTAAATTAGATTTCGAGGCATTTACATTTTAATATACGCTTATTTGTAATGAAATTTGATAATTTAGTTCAAATAACTCTTTCTTTAATAGTAATCATTCATTGTTTAAGAACTCTCTGATGAACAAAAAGCACTTCAAGAATTGGCAAGGAAGTTTACTCGCGAAGAAATTACGCCAGTAGCAGCTCAATATGACAAGTCTGGGGAGTACCCATGGCCCATTGTCAAGAAGGCCTGGGAGCTCGGGCTTATGAATGGACATATTCCTGAACACTGTGGTAATGTCATCTCACTTTCAAATGTTTATGTAGTTGCATTTATATAGTTAGATTAATTAAGAGCGGCATTGGCCTAGTGGATTCAGCGTGCAACTCTCATTCCTGAGGTCTTAGGTATGAGCCCTGGCTATACAGCAGTGGTCTTTTTGTCTAGACACAGGGTATATTCCCATTTAACTCGTTCGTACGGTAAGGGAAAAATCCTGAAGAAACCGTCATGCCTTAGACCCAACAAGCCAGAAGGTTGTTCACCTACTTGTCTATTGCAAATGCTCACGTAATACATACAGCAAATATAGCCCAGACCTAAGAAGCGTTTTTGTTATAGTTAAATTTACTGACAAAAACAATCGTCCTTAATTAATCATAAAATTATTCACACTTCTAAAGTTACATTTGTGTCCGAAGGTCACGGAACGAGTAATTTTGAGTGTTTCAAATTAAATTTTATATATTATTTAAAATGGACCGACAATGTCAGGGACGCGAATCACAACTAATCACAATCATGACTTGATCTTTTGTCAGGCGTAGAAGGCTGATCACCAACTTGCCTATTAAGAAAAATAATACCTATAAATTTGCAGCGCTAGGTTTTTTAATATTTAGTTATATTTAAACGTAACGTACGTGTATATTTTAACGTAACACATTTAATTTTGACTGTCTAATATTTGTTTGTTCGGACGCAATATTTGTCACCTTCATTATTCACATTGGGTTAGTCATATTTGCGTGTTGATTTTACTTTATAATCTGCGTCTATCAATAAATAAGTTACGTAATCATCCGAAAGTACAAAGTACAATAATCTAATCTGTAGTTTAATTTGAAATTATATTTATTTTCTTTGGAATTTCCTAGGAAGGCGTAAAGGCGGTATGAATTTAACTAAAACATTTAGAATATAATTAATAATATTCCATTTATATTACAAAGATAACTTATGACTATTTTTTATATCCTTCTCCAAGACGGCTGGACTACAAACAGAAGGTAGGTTTTTAGAATTTATTAACCACAATCCAAGAGTCGAAAACATTGCAATAAATCGATTAAAACAAGTCGAAAACAGTTAATTCGGCTGAATATTGCAGTCACCTACTACTTATTTATCTAGTTTATGACCATGGCATATTAGGCATAAATTTAATCTTTCTCAGTTCAGAAAAACATCTCAATCTCAAAGTCAAAAAGTCAAATCATTTATTCCAATTAGTCCACCTAAAATGGCACTTTTGAACGTTAAATAAAATATAAAGATGATTCTAGTAGCTCCTTCCAGGTCCATTTATCTATTTTCAATTATAAGCTACACACATAAGATAACATATGAATGCCGATTAAAATGTATCGTTTTATTTGAATAATTCTCTATACACAGATTAATCTGAATGATATTGGGTCTAGATGCCTTTGACGCTTGTTTGGTAACTGAAAATGTGGCCTTTGGGTGTGATGGTATTAAGGATAGAAATATAGTAATTATTAGCAATTTGATTTAAAACGAGAAAAGCGTATACATGCGTAGCTGTGTGATAAGTATACAAGTTTTTATTGTGTAAATTCTATAGGATAGTTGCAGATTTTTCTCGTCTTCATTCTTAGATTGGACGGTGAACTTCATCCTTGGACTATATGGCATTTTTATTTCAGGCGGGTTAGGCTTAGGCGTTACGGAGAGTTGTATAGTGTGCGAAGAGATAGCTTTCGGCTGTTCAGGAATGATGGCATCTTTGTACATCACTGATGTCGGAGTGAGCGTCCGCTCTTATTTGTGTTATTAGGAAAGCATGTGGTCCTTTAACATTCTCATTATTAAAAGGCGTAATTACAGGGGGTGTAGGCAATTTGGGAGTGTTCGAAGAATGTCTCATCGGTGAAGAGTTTTCCTTCGGTTGTTCCGGCATCGGAACGGCTGTTGGTGGAACAAATTTGGGAGTGAGTTATTGGGATTATCAAAACTTCTATGGTGCCGAAATATATGTAACATGAGCTGTTCAAATTGGTTCCATTAACGAGACCCCGTATCTATAGTTTGCTTTATTAATTTATTATGCAATTAGGTGAAATAAAATCATTTAGTAACGAATTGCTTTGTGAATTTTATTTACGAAATCATAATTAGCTATACTTTTGAATTTGTTAAATATGTTATTATTAAGATAGGTCGGTTGGAAACTTTTACATAAGCAATGAGTGTGTACTTCACAAAAAAATATTAAGTAGTAACCTTAGAATTTATTTCATTTAGAAATTATTTAAAAACTTATAGATACGGAGGTAAGTGGTTAAATTGTATCTCTAATTCTATGTTGGCACTGCCTCAACTGATTTGACCTGTCGCTTTCAACGGTTAATAGTACCTATATCTGGGATAAAAACAACATAAATATTTTATGTGAATAATTTTTTTTCGGGCCTAACCTTATTCTCTATTTATAAGTATTTATATATTGTATATGTCTTTGTTATTCCCTTTTCCGCTAATTTATAGCAGTGACTGTACGAATGTACTAACGAGTACAATGTGCAGGGATTTGATTCATTAAATGATATATTATTATAGACATTATTGGCTAATATTTGAAATTGTTTATTTATTGACAAAGTCATTATGATATAACTTTATATTTGAATTTATCTATTGTGATTTCAATTATAATTATTACATTATATTAATGATAAAAGATAAGTTTTGTTCTAATCGCGGTTGGTAGAAACAACTGTCATCATAAAGGTTTCCTTGTGAATTTCACCTTTGATCACCCATAAATATAAAAACGTACACGTAGTACGTGTTATTGACATAAACTAATCTATGATAGTGTTTCAATGTACTCGTGGTAAAGGTTTAATCATTTTAATCGACTCATATTTATCGCTTGATACATCCTAAATTACAGGTGGATTGAATATGGGAGTCTTTGATGGGTGTTTGATTGGGGAGGAGTTTGCGTTCGGTTGTACAGGCATAGCGACTGCATTGGAAGCAAGTGGTCTTGGAGTGAGTGGCGAATACCAATCTATAATTATGGCATGAGCTGGTGCATGTTTCGTATAGTACCAGGCTTAGATGCAATTCTTAATGTAAACATATCGAAGTTTTAATTGTCCAAGCTCTCCAAGAGTAGGTACTTGGTAATGGTCATGCTTTGCATTTAATACATCTCAAATTATATACTAACATTAATAAATTAAAACCAATAGAACTATTTTCACTATAAAATTATTTTATATGAAAGTCTATTGGTTTTATTTGCTATTTTAATATTCGAATTCGGGTGGTTCTGGGTTCCTGGTTCTATAGGTACTGTTAACTGTCACTAATCGCAAACTTACATTAATATCGATAGGATTACATCTTACTAAGAGATCTAATGTTTTCAGCAAACTCCGGTAATTATTGCCGGAAATAAAGAACAGCAAAAAAAGTATTTGGGTAGACTGGTCGACGAACCTCTTGTTGCCGTAAGTATTAAGTTAAACTATTTAAAAAAATGCCCTCTTAGAAACGTATAGTTGATTTTGGGTAGCATATAACGTTGAAAAATAGATTACAATGAAACCTATGGTTCTTGCTTGGACCACAACTTGTTCTTCTAAAAGGAGAGACAATTGGTATGAATATCCAGAGCAATGTGTCCATTTTGATTGTAAAAGGGGGCAATTGAAATCGGCTGGATATTACTAGGAGACTTGAGAGTTCAAACTGAAGCTAATGAAGTTGGAACCTGATATAAAATCACTGTGCAGGAAGCATTAAGCACAAGGATCTCAATTAATATATAAAAATCTTAATATTAATATAATAATTTCAAATAATAAAATTATGTGAAATTAGAATTTCGGGTTTTAGTTATATTTGAAAAAAAAGTGCATATTATATTAGAATTTTAGAAAGGCTAAAGTATGGCACAAACGACGGTGGGAAACACTAATTTGGAAGATACACAGCATATAAATAAGTTGGGGTTTTGACATTCTACCTTATGCAGATGCGGTTATTATGTAAAATCTTAATAATTGGTACCTTATAAAAGACTATTTCTGGATCTTTAGACTGAATAACAATATAAAATATAGACAGTGATGAAGCCGTCACTTATTTGCGCCTATTTAAATGCCTAAAACGAATAAGAGATATAGAATCCATAATCCATTAGATATTTATTTTTTATACATATAAACGTTGTTATTCAAGTGAATAACAAATTAGTGCCATTAATAATAAAAATATTTTTTATTAAATGCTTAACGATAATCATTAAGTTCCTTCAAACCTTCAAACCCGAAACAACGCCGCGAAACCATGCAAGGACCACGCCTAAGTTTACCTTCTAGTATCGAATTATTTTAGGCTTACTGTGTGACGGAACCTGGTGCCGGGTCTGATGTGGCTGGAGTAAAGACTAAAGCGGTGAAGAAAGGTGACGAATGGATTATCAATGGTCAGAAAATGTGGATCACCAATGGTGGTGTCGCCAACTGGTAATTCTTTTCGCTGTGTTGGGCATGCGCAATTACTCTTTTTTGTATAATTCTTTCAAATTTATTATAAAATATTAAATTAGGTACTTTGTGCTGGCGAGAACAAACCCGGACCCCAAATGCCCAGCTAGTAAGGCATTTACTGGCTTTATTGTGGAGAGAGATTGGCCCGGCGTTAACCCTGGACGCAAGGTATGCACTTCCTCAATAGTAGCTATTTGCAATAAAATTGAAAACCGATGATGCGATGACGTCATACCCTGGATCTTACTCTAGTTCTCGACTTTACCCAAGGTCAGCCTGTAGTTCGACAGGTCGAGGATAGAGGAAAAGTGTGGATTCTTTTAGGTTAGAGTAACGGTTCCATACTTGCTCCACATAATAATTTCCCTTTTTGCCGTGGTAACCATTTTCTGACATTTCAAAGACTTCAACATTGCACCGCGCGCTTCGGGTGTTTTTTTTTTATAAAAGGTATTAACATTAATCTCCGAAAATGAAACGTTTAAAACCAAATGTTGCGTTAAAGAAAATGAATTTAATTATTACAGCATACACAAAACAAAAGAAATCACCATCAGCAACACTGATTAAGTGAGCCTATATCTTGGAGACACCTGCAACAATTATACACACCAAACATATTATGTAACATACTAAAAGGATATTCCAGTCTGGGCTTTAATAATAATTCTTTCCAGGAAATGAACATGGGACAACGCGCGTCTGATACGCGCGGCATCTCATTCGAAGATGTTCGCGTGCCCAAAGAGAATGTTCTTCTCGGTGAAGGTGATGGCTTCAAGATCGCTATGGGGGCCTTTGACAAGACTCGTCCACCTGTATGTATTGAATTAGAACAATGGGCCAATTAATTCGAACTTTTTTTAAAGTTACAGAAGTATAACCTTCTATCATTATTCATAATACTATTACCACCGTAATTATGACACAATTATTTTGATTTAGAGGAAATTGAGAAAAAATTGAAAAAAAAAATTTAGCACTTAGGTTTTTATTTTGGAAAAGCAAATCTATACGGTGCCAAAATGTTCCCTTTATGGTATACGACTAAAAAAAGGTAGACTAAGTAGAGAAATGTAGTTCACAGCTCGGTAAAGCATAAATAACTGAATAGTAACTTTTCATAAGTGTATTCGAGTTAGCTAGCTTAGAAACTAACTAAGAGTTATATTCGTAGTTTCTTTCTAAAACGTTTTTGTTTAATAAACCCCGAGGTTTTCGCATACCAACAGCAGGAGGGAACCGTCTATTCTCTCCCAAAAAGGAACTTTATTTACTTAAGGTCAGGTGGACTTGGATGATATCAGCTTGTGTGTGATGTGGGACTTCATCTTTAGGCTTCCATGCTGTTAAAATTTTCCGCAAATTTATTAAGTTATTAGTTACAAGTTTCGTCAAAATCAGTGCAGATCTATCCGGTCTTTTCGGTTTTAAGGTTCTCCAATCATAGAGGTTACGTACTTACAAAACTTCCATATCGATTTTTGAGTTTAATACTCAGACTCAAAAATGAGCATGTCAGAAGGCTGATCTCCATCCTTATTAAAATGATCACGAAATAAATACTAAACCTATGTTAAAGGGTTGTTTATTACATTTAAATTTGTAGGTCGCTTCTGGCGCCACCGGTCTCGCGGCACGAGCTTTGTATGAAGCGACAAAATATGCGTTGGAACGCAAAACATTCGGTGTACCAATCGCTACTCACCAGGCAGTGGCCTTTATGCTCGCTGATATGGCGATTGGTGTTGAGAGTGCCAGACTTGCCTGGCAAAAGGCAGCCTGGATGGTTGATCACGGTAATAATTTTTATCATATAACCTCACGTGTTGCTTACTGATTTACATAAGCGGTCGGTGGTATACGAAATGGAACCGACTGCCCATTGACCTATCTGAACCAATCCGACTTCCTTCAAGAAAAGCCAATTCTTAAAGGCCTGCTTGCAATGTGTTTGGGCCGCTTAACATCAGGTGATCTTCCTCGTTTGCCCTTTGTTCTATAAAAAGCGGATGTTTCTATATGTACCTTTGGCAAAACAATACTTATAAAAAGACCTAATATAGGCTCTTATTTAAAAGCTAAATAATAAAAATACTTAACAATATTTATAGGTAGTTTTTTAAAATAATTTGATTTTCGTTCTTAAATTGAACTCTATTCGTTTAACATGTTCATAAAATTAATTTTCTTAATTGTCTGTTGTCAGAAAATATAGAGTATACAATGTATTATAAATTCAGCAAAATTTCTTTAGTAGTAGAATATGTAGTTCATTTTTAGCTCTTAGTCTATGAATAAAAATGTGTGGGGTCAATTTACGCCAATTGTATTGACAGAAAGAGCACGAAATTTGCCTCACTATACACTCGCATAAACTTTACTTCTCCTATTTTAAATTGTGTGTGTTACGGCAATGGTTACCATGGTAACCATAGAATAAAATGCTTTAGTTCATAATAGTTGAGAATAATTATGATTTCTAAAAAAACTTTCAGCGCTATTTTTTATAATATATATGGAAATATTTTGTAGGACAAAGAAACACATTGATGGCTTCAGTGGCGAAGTGCCACGCTTCAGAAATCGCTAACAAAGCTGCCACAGATGCGGTTCAGATATTCGGCGGAAATGGATTCAATACTGAATATCCCGTTGAGAAATTAATGCGTGACGCCAAAATCTACCAAATATACGAAGGTACATCACAAATTCAAAGACTTATCATCTCAAGGGAGATATTGACAGCTGCTAAGCAGTCTAATGCATAAAATCAGATTTTTCTAAAGGGATAATTGGTTAATTAATTTACAATTGGTTATTATGTGAAACAATATAAATTTAGTCGCTTTTGACATTAATTGTCACAAAAACTTCAAGCCCAAAATCACAGATTATTGCTTAGTTTTTCTAAAATTGCAGATATTTGTTTAAGTTTAAATATGTATTATAATTTAATGAAAACTACATCATAGAGGCCGTTCAAGTATTTACGTAACGATTACGTCATCAGTAATTATTTACTTTTTTTTAACCACACATTGTCTATGTTTGAAGTCGAAGTGCATTTTCGAGGATTCCTACAAAATATTAATGTGTTTATGTACTATATATTATTTTTGGAACTTTACTTTTATTGTAAGTAATTCTGCTTACGGAATATTTGAACGGCCCCATAATGGTGTAAAGGGCTCAATATATTATTATTTTTTTCTGTTTGCGTATTTTGACATGTAATGTATGTATATTGTTGAAACTTCAAAATAACAAAAACCTTGTCAAACTTCAGACCCTCGTATAACATAGATATTCATTTATGTAAAATTTATCATGATTTATATTTATGATTTATACTTATTACATATTTCGTTCGAAATATAGTTTTCTCTTAGAATTTTTTTATTATTCATTGCTATTTAACGTGTTATGTGAAGTCATACAAGCGCTTCATGCGAGCCAAGTACAACGCGTTTCCTATAACGCGGAATCAATCTACCGTGTTATAGGAGGGATAAGTTTTATATGGTTTTTGTTATAAGCGGAAGTGCGATTTCTCTGTTATGACCTTGCTTATATATTTCTTTATTTTTATAAATTTTTGATTGTATTAATTATTTGTTGGTAGTTTGTAAGTGAAAGTCATCACGTATTTTTGTATAGCTTTTCAGAGTACATGAAAATGTTATATTTTACATGTTCTTGTATTTAAATAAAATCAAACCCCCTTACAAAGATTTTTCAATTACATTATAATCCTCGATATAAATTTGTAAAATAATAAATTATACTGTTTTAAAGGCCGAAAACGCACTTGCGAGCCGTCTGGAAATGTGAGTGAGTGTCACTGGGTACTCCTGCCCATTTGCCTCATTAACATAAAAAAAAATTACGCTTGATAATTAATCGTTTTTTTAATTAATCAAATGTATTAGGGAGCGTTCAAGTATTACGTCAGGCAATTTTTGGAGATCCTTTGCCCCCCCCCCCCCCCCCCCGTAACATTCTTCTGTACCAAATAGTAAAATGTTTTGTTACTACCCAGGTACTTTATTTAAATTAATTAAATTCAATCCCCGCCCCGCATCGTAACGTTTTATCCCAATCACCCCGGGATGATAATACTTGAACGCTCCCTAATTATTTATTTTACAACGACAAAATTAAATCTATTTTTAAATTCCGTCAAATCCTTAATTAGACTGCGCTCAAGAAGGCATTGTGTATTGAGATATGAATTAGAATATGGTAATTAGACCCGTATTTACCAAACATTTTTTCTGTATAAAGTTTAACATATTTGACAGCGGGGAGGACCGTATTTTGAGGACTTGAGATTAGATTAGATACAGAAGTCCATATTCTAATATGGACTTTAGTATCGAAGCTTTTGTTAATTGAACGTCCGACAAAAGTAATTAATTCTTAACCTAGTGATTTTTGTTTGTGTGAAATGATAATCGTAACTGAAATAGTTTCGGAGACTAGCTATAAGAATAATTCCTGGAAAAGTGAGCATTTATCTTTTAATCGGTCGTATTAAAACTAATGAGAAACTCAGAAAAATGAGAAGTACTGAGTCTTGAAAGTAATCACAAATGTTCTGTAATGCATACACTATCATTACAATAGTGGTTCTAAGGAAATTAAATAGAATGATTATAAAAATTATATAAACCTAAATGATTTTTTAAGGAAATTTATTAACTATTTTTACATATCAATCACGTTTAAAATTTATCTAGCCTAACATAGATTCATAGACATGAATAGTGCCACCTTTTGGTTGAAGGAATAACTAAATCTTGAAAAGCGTGACATCTATAATAGTTTATTACGATCAGCAGTAGATGGCGAACACCGGATGTTAAAATTATTCTCACACTTTTAACATATTATGTTTTTTCATATTTCTATATTAAAAGTAAGTTTGGCACATTTATATTAATACTTAAAATAGCCACAACAACCGTATTTTTATAAATTTAAACAAAATAATTTAAATTGGAACTGTAATGCTTTGCAATCATGCTCATACAGATTGACCTACATTCAAAGCCCTTGTGAAAAGATTGTGCAATAGAAACGGTCATTTATTACACAACGCAGCGTATTCATAAGCAAATGTAGTCATTTTGCACTATTTTCATGAATTTTAACAGAAAATTTATTGCGAAACAGTAACATCGAAACTCTACATGGTGCACTTTAATTAATATTTAGGATTTTTGTTTTATAATACATTGGTTAAGTAGTATTTTGGTAACATGTTTTTCAATATTTACTCTAATAATGATTTTTTTTTATAAATAGGCCATGACATACTTTTGTAAAATTAGGTTAAATTCCCACTGCCCTTTACCGACTTATTTCAATGTCAGTCATGAGTAGAGTATTTCTATTGAGTCCGAGTTATGTCGGAATAGCAAAGTGTAAGTGAAGTGGCCTAGAGACCTACATTTGTGTTTTATATGGAATTATTGGTTTTTGTGTACAAATTTTAAGATAAAACATTTCTATTTTATGCCTTAATGGTATTTTATGCATACTGCGAGCAGCTTTTAGTTGTTTCGCTCGACTATTTGTAAATGATGCATGGACATTCTCCCAAAATGAGTGTTGCGCAGGGTTTGGTTGCTTCAACGAGCCAGATGAAGACCGATATCGAAATAGAAAATCCAGTGGAATATGAAATTAATTTAACAGAAGCCAAGCCATCGGAAAATAACATTGAAATGGAGCTAAAAATCGCTTATGTCGATCCTACAAATGGTATGTATTTTAGATTGCACAGACGACTTATATTAATCCAACTGTTTTAGTTCCGTTATAATAAAGGTGTCACATGTATTACAAATGTAGTAAATTATAAACCTTCCAATAAGGAGGTGAATAAAAAAGAGCTGAATAATTGATTACTTATTTTACCTTTGAAATATTTTTTAATGTTTATAGAAAAATCTAAAATTGACTACATATTTTCAATGAATTAGAATCAAGTTTTGGGACATGAGGCTGAAAGGATAATGAATGTTTTTATTCATAACAGACAAGTGTCTATTGTATAATAATTACGTGCATTGTTGAGTCCATACTCCATGGTAGTCTTACTACCTGCTCGTACACTCGGCTGCGCGGTGTGGCAACGTCGCATTCTCATTTCGCGGTAACTATGATAGAAGGAGCAATGTGAAATAAAACAAAAAGCGTATGTACCCGAATTAGGTAATATATAATATTAAACGCGTGACGTGAACCAGCTGTATGTATGTTTGTAGCAGATATGTTTTAGTAGAATCAATAACATAGAGCAAGATTATTTGGATTAGACCTGCAGATGCCTCTTGCATGTGGCAACTATTAGGTAACAAGTGCGCGTTCAAAATGCGCCGCTTTGAAATTAGACATTTTAAAGCTATAGACTGGATATTTTGCAGATTGACTATCGCTCCCATAGCGCTATTGCGTAAACGTTTTGCGTATTTTGGAATTAGGCCGAGCGATCGTTCTATTTCAATAGGGCTTTTTATTTTTTTATTTTTTAGGCTCAATGGGTAATGAATAGAACCTATAATTCTTTCTGTGAAGTCTCGACATGCAAAAACAAATGAGAATGCAATAATAAAAAAAAACCACGGATTTTAACAATTGACAGACCAGTGTCTAAGATTTACCATGTAAAACGACATACAAATGTGTTGAGCTGATTAAAGTATTTTTATGGAATTTTAACGCTTTTTAATAACACATATTACGCCTAAGGTACATATCAGAATACATATTATACGTATGTATTTATATGTCGTAACATGAATTAACGCGGGGCACAGATATTATAACCAATTCGTAAAAAAGATCGAAAAATTCAAATCGACTGGTGTTATTAAACATTAACGGTATCCGCATTCATGAATATATCTTTACATTGACATCCAGGGAATGCGTAAAGATATGTTGACAGGATCGGTAAATCTAAAGGATTCTGTAAATACACTTATCAAATCGTAAAATATTATTTTTGTATTCGTGAATATATGATTATATTACCATATAGTGAATACGTAATGCTGTTGACAGGACCGGTAATGGATTCCGTTAATACTGAGGGTTCGTAAAGAAGGTTTATTGCGGGTAATTTAAAAAACCTAACAAGTAATCTATGATATAACGTTAGTTGAATATATATTTGCACATTTTAAAATTGCTTTCTGCCTCATCAACGTGGAGTGTTTTGCTCGTGATTTTATATAAAAACCCTATTCTGTAATAGTAGATTTATGAGCTATGTTGCGACCTACTTTCCATCGTGTAGGCTACCTGACCTAGTTGCAATTTATTTTCCATCTGTTAAGTTTGGTCTAAATTATTGCAGGTATTAATAATCGCGAATAATTTACCCTATCGGACCCGACCGCTGTTGACGACGTCTTATATAGAGCTTGGACTTTTAAACCTTAAATCTACTGAACACCCAAAATTTTATAAAAATTGTTGCAATAACCGAGTAATCTTTATAGATTTTGTGCTGAATTTATATTTTACGATATGTCTAGGTTACGCCGGTTTTCGGCTGGACTGCCTCGAGTCGACGTTAGCAACCACTGACGACACAGTCACAAAACAATAAAGACAATTAATTCAAAGTAATCATGAAACAATATTGCTAAGAGTGGTATTTTGTAGTGTCCCGAAGCTTTTAAATAAAAGTGTACCATTAACATACATTTACCCAAATGATAGATTGTAATGAATATATACTAAATATATGTTTGTAAATAATGTATAAATACAATTTGGGAAATGACTATTCACTATCAGTAGACCTCGTCTGTGACCCACTGACCTACTTTGCTTCAGAATAGCAATTAAACTGTCCACGAGTATCTTGCTGTGAATAAAGTGTTTAAGAAAATGTTTTTTAATATTAAACATTGTTAATTTGTTTCTACGGTTAAAGCGCCATCTGTTGACACGAGCGGAAACAATATGAAATTGGTAAAGTTCATGGCCTGGTATAGGCGTTATAACCGCATACGTACTGTGTGAGACTACGTAACTGAAATGTTAATTGATAGAGCTTTCTGCCTTTATCAAAGTTATTAATCTTCATTTCTTCTATAAAACAGTAAAACTCCAAGACCAATGTCTTTATTTAATTTGTGCAGTCACCGATGTTGGGCGTCCCGTTGGGATTCGTTGTTGGTCGAAGTTCTTCCCTATGCATGAACTTCTGTTGGTCCTGATAGTTTTGTCTTTTATTAACATAACTTTTACACATTTAAAGAAAACACTTTTTTACGGAGTATATTTATACGCACGCTGTAAAGCACGCGAAACGTCGGTTTAAATTTAAAATTATGTCTAAATAATTATAAGTTTAAATAATACTTACATAACTATGATCCGTAAAAAAGCGGTTTTCTTTAAATTCTGTTGGTCCTATTACCCCGCTTATATTTTTACCAAAAAACACGTTCGGTCGCGGCTCATTTGCAAAAACTTTTTTTTTTTCATATCGAATATATCGCATATCATTTATTGACTCTTTGTAGGACATATTCTTTCATATTAAATGGTCACGTGGCAAACGAATTCTCTCCCGGGTCATTCAAGAGTGAGACTTGAACATTGTTGTGAGTGTTGATTTGAACATTGATGATAATAACCATGTAAAGGGCTTACCTTATTCCCATTTCCCATCTTATCTAAAATCACTCTAGTCTATATTCTATAAAGTGGTAAATTTTTGCGTACATAATCTTTTTACTGGTTTACTTTAAATTTGGGACAAAATCCTGAAATAAAAAGCATTAAAATACCTTTACATTGGCAAAAACATGAATCCGAATGACGCGAGACCAACTTGTCACGAGTCGAGCTGAAAAAGTCTGCATCGACTTGACACAAATCTAGTTTTTATATAAATGAACGTAAAATTAAATTACATCGTTATATAGGTTTTAGAGCTGATTCATAGGTTATTACGAAATGCTACAACAAGCGAACTAACTTCTATGACCTTATGGCACTTCGCATTTCTCTCTGCAACTAATCCAAATTCTTGTTAGTGTTGCCGTAGTTTCCTTCCCTCGCCTTGTCTTAGACCTCAACGCCTAATGACTACGGCGTTTAGGGGCCTTAAGGCCCTGAGGACTGCGGTGCGCAATAGAGAGCTAGAGCATTGAGGCACGCCGGCCCAGAATAAGAATTGTAATTATGTCAATTTTTTTCTAAAATGAATTATTGGCTTGCGATAAAATATATCGTGAAAATTTCAAAATCATGTTCCCTATATTATATTCGTCATTAAAATGAATTTAAAGTGTCAAAAAATCGCTATGTTAGCAGATATTTTCTATCGAGCGAAGTTATTTTTGAATATCGATTGTTCAAAATGGATACCTAAACTCCTCAACTCCACCATATATTTCCATGCACCCTACTTTAAGAAACGATGACAAAAAATGGAAAGGAACAATGTACTTTTTTGGAGTTTGGCGATAGTATAGGTCCTTAATTTGCTCTAGGAAAACGTCCTCGCACCATATAGCCCCAGAGGTTGAGCTTAGCACTACTTTTATTTTAATATACGTCTTCATTATCTTAACTATTAAATAATTAAATATATAAATATTATCTTAATAATTGTACTCTTGGTCTAATTTAATACAGCTTGTTTCAAAGTCATGTTGAATGTGTTGTTTTTTGAAGTCATCGTTGATTTTATATATTTTTACTGTCGACTGTGTGAAAATGTACTATTACGATACAAAAGACTTTTTTATAATGTGAATGGTGACACTTATTATTTTATTGTTAGTATAATTGAAAGATACAAAAAGGAACTTGAAAAAACACCCCCACATTGTCACAATTTGTGCAATTTTTTTGTTATATTTATAGTTTTAACTAATTCCCCTACTATATTGTCGGAGGAAAATAATTTATGTATATGTATAACTTATAGGAAGATTAAGTACTACATAATATATACTTGGTTCTTTTAACGACTTTTTGTATATTTACAATTTTTAGAAAATTTCTTATGCTACTTTTCAACAACATTATTTCTTTTAAGTTGTAGCAGTTATTTTCATTGCCATAAACTGTTCAGTGTTACAGTTAGTCAGGACATGTAGTACCGTCTCTTCAACTGTATTACTGCAAGGACAGGCAGCACTTTATTTCATTCTGAATCGAATATACGATAAGAATGCACCGTGGTCCGTGACCTGTCAACTATAATTAATCCCGTTGGTATTATTTGTTTAATTATTTAAAACATTTGGAATGAATTACTCAGTTATTGCATCTGTATGTTTGCAGTCAGATGCCATATTGGGACTATATTTTACTCCACTGTCATTCCCCCGCATGCCTGCATGCGCTTTAAACCTATTATTTTGTTTCTTACGGATTGTCAAATAAGGGTATTGACAGAGCTTCCACCTGCAATAGCCTTAAGTGCACAGCGGTAGTCCCAAAATATATGCCTGTAAGGTTGCTTCTGGGCGAAAAACGATACTTTGAGTTGCTTCAATAGCTCAGCTTCCAGTTCAGCTGGATATACGGAATGGCATGAAGATAGTTTCAATTTGTGACTCCAATTCGCTACCATTTTTCCATAATCCGTCTCTTCTACTTCCGCTCGTAAATAGCTTTACTGCTGATGCAGTATATTAAAACGGTCTTATTCTCTATTGGCCATAAATTCAATATTAAGTTAATCGAGGAGAAGTATCGTAACGTATTCCTTTATCCTTATCCCTCGATTACGAATACGTTACGATACTTCTCCTCCTGGACGCCTTTTAATTCACACTAATAACCCTCTCTTTGCTTCGTATAACACAATGGCCTCTTAGAGTCTAAGATCAGTGATACGGTTTGGTCAGCTGTTCAGAACTTCAGCGCGAAGCCTCGTTGCTCTGAAATTAATTGCTTCCTTATTCCTGGCTTTTTAGGGGCTTGCCCAACCTGCTGCCGCATTTAGTATTGCCTCGGTGACTACCGTATTATATGAATTACAGCTCGATGTAAAGCCCAAACAATTCTCTCTGCCCTTAATTATTGTTTATAAGTATTTGTTACCCTCCTGTATAAATATATTCATTAAAAGTCCATTTGGGATGGAGAAACAATGTTATTTTTTTTTATAATGATTGCTTGAGATTTTTGCGACGGAAATCTGAGTCTATTTTGGTCTATTACAAAGGCAAGAGCAGCATGTCGCATGTCGTTCTATTTTACGTGCCGATTCTCCGACAAACACCATTATCACGATGTCTGCGAAGACTTAACAGTAGTACCTTCCTCCTTTTTTACATTTTTTGCAGCAATGTATACAAAAGCAGGTTCTAGAATGGCGCCGCCTATGGATCCCTGAACGCATACTTTAGTTGTATCTCTATTTTTATCTTCCCCAGCATATTTTTGCTGTATTTTCGTACTTTGAGATAGCTGTCAATAAGCTTTCTGAGTGTAATCAAAACCTTTTGTTTAGCTCGACCGCGTATCAGTCACTATAAAAGGCTCCCTCTTTGTTCAAATTAAATATCGTTATCTATTGTTTATTAGCTCGGTCGTAGAAAGAGCTTTCTGTGCTCTTTTGTGGTATGAAACCGTATTGACGGTGGCTTATATTAGGCATCAGATGCCATAAGAACCCATGCACTTTTCTAGGACGAACGTATGTTCATATATTTAAACGGGGTCTTTATTAAATCGAAGTCTATACAATTATAGAAACTGGTTGTTAGGAGAAATAACCTTTAATGTAGAGTTTAAATAGTTTCTCAGCCGCATATTCAAGGAAGTATATTTAGAGACTATAAAATATACCGCATTTTGTTTGACGCGAAAAATTTGCGATCTATGTAATCAACTTTGTCAGCACCGACGTATGTGCGCTGTAAGGTTTCCCACTATAGGAAATGTCCTTGATATTTCGTAATGAGAGACTCGTGGGGATTTGCCGGGCCTATTGTTTGAAATCATATAGCAAAGCTGCCTAAACAAGACTTTATATGACGTGGGGAAGCAATTTTCTCTCGTATTTCTCGTGAACGTTTTATCTGTATGTCAGTACTAGATTATTCACATTAAATATCTTGTACTGTACTCTGCCCCATTATTTATGAAGTCATTTGTTTCATATAGTTCTATATTATTACCTACGTCAAACTGTAAGCAGTGATGAAATTGACATTGAAAATTAGTGATAAATGACATCACTTACACTGCACATTCAACACTATTTAAACGTATATTTTGTTTTAATAAGGCCGTGGTACGTAATATCAAATTAACCATCGTTTCGTTTTCAAGAGGTTGACTTTATATTTAACGTAATATTTACTAAGCCTCACTGAGGCCGTATGTTCGATTGTATAAAAATGTTTACAACCATCCTTAAAACATACGTCAAAGAAAATATCGCGGACTTGATAGACATTATCGAAAACACGTGGATTTCTTTATAATTAAACCTCAGTGCACGTCACAATATCTTTATAAAAGGAACTGTGGGGTGAAGAATGAAAGCTTATTTTTAAAGTGCTTTGAACAAAAGTTCGGAGAGTTGAAAGGGTTTCACCATCTTTACTGTGGTAGGTACAGTTAATTGGTAAGAGTCGAAACTTTGAAGTATGACGCACTTTGTCCGATGACCTCCGCGAAGCCAAAGTGAGTCTCAATTGCGATCAATGACGTATGTCAAAATCCAGAACAAATCATAACAATCAAATATACCTACCGTATATTTAAAATTTTCTGAACCTGCATAGTAATTATGAAATACATATTACATAGTTTGGTCCCTGTGGCTGTTTACCTTTAACGCTGGTGGCATTTTTCGTAGAGCGCGGAAAGCACCGGCTCTGGGATTCGTAGGCTAGGCTAGATATTATAGCTATCTATAACTTAAATCTTTAATTAGCGTCTGTGCACTTGAACTTCACGGTCCAAGAGTCTCTTCTCAAAAAGGAACAAAATCGGAGCTCAAGGTGGCGGAAAGACTCTCAGGTCTTTAGTTTTCAATACTGGCATGGAATCTTGCCCTAGCTATAAAACATAAGATTTTTGCTTCAAACAAAGTTCATTAATTTCAAAGTTAATTATACAAATTTCAATGATGTTTTAATAAATTAGACTTAAACTTAGAGAATTCATTTATTATTAACAAACATTTCTTTTTACGTGTAACATTTCGAAACATAGTATTTGAATGGCAGCTACAGATTAAAGAAAAAAAGTGGCTACGAAATTAAGTATAAAACATTAGGAGCCTCTCAATATATTTTTTAAATGTCAAATACACTTTATTAATTGCGTGTAATTACGCAATTATGTGATACTACGCTTGCAATTTTGTTTTAAATAAGATCTGGTGTCGTCATTGTGGAATTTTAATGCTTAAAATATATGTTTTGTATTATTTCTCGGCGCCAGGAGTTTCATAAAGCCATAAATTCTGTATTTAATCTCTATATGGATTGTGGTATATGATAATTGTGGAAAGCGGTTATTTGTTGTGCCTAATCGTAGGTGTATGATCGTGCGTTGGAACTCCGACGGAGAAAATTATACCCGATAATACCACATAAAAGACAATGTGACGCAGAAAACTGTTCACGTAGTTGTGCTATTAAAACATGATTTAGAATAGAATTTTGAGGTCTTGACCAATGGTTAAGTCTGTTTGTTTTTATTTGTATAAGCATTAAAAAGTATTTTTTTAATTAAATGTATTTTGTGTAGTGAGTTTTAAAATAGTGAAGGCAGCGTCCGGTTTTGTGTATTCAAAACGACAGTTTGAGCACTATCTGTGTCAAGGTGCGGATCGACTCTTGCGCAAACAGTTTTTTAATACTACGCTCGGTTGCGAGGTAATTAATTCGATTCGGAGTGTCGCAACGATACTTACTGTAGGTTTGGTTTTACATGATTTTATGAATCTGATTTATTAATATAACGTTTGCTTACATGTAACTTTAAATAGTAATTAGGAAATGGCCGTAGTCTGTACCACAATGCAATAACTAGATTAAAATTTGATAATAAAAATGTTACACCAATATATCAAAAATAATTATTAATAAATAACTTATTAATAGACACAAACTATTCCAATGAAAAGCTATGAATCACATCGATTCAAACTGTTCTTGTCACGTGGATGCCGTTCAAGGGCTAAAAAATATATCATTAAATTAAAAATGGCACAACAATGTATCCTTAATGGCTCGATGGCCCTGCTCTCGATCGGTCTCCTTAGATGGCTCACAAGCAGACTAGGTCGAGGAAAACAACTACAAATTCAGTGTTATAACTTACGTTAACTCTACATACCTACTGACGATTGCCGAGTTGGCATTCCAATGCTGCTGGAGACTAATGTCTGTGAAACTTCGTCTATATAATTGCGTCAATGTATAGTAATGTTAACAATATAGCCGTAAAAGAACGCGGTTAAGTTTACTCTAGGTACAACCGACGTGGTCAATACTGTAGGTATGTTGTTTGTTCGAAGTTTGTTGTTGCGTGAATGGCCTTATGTTTCAAGGCACTCAAAAGTTATAAGCCAGAAAAATAAAATTAAAATATCTCGACACCAAGTAAGGTATCAGTTGTCAGTATGATCACATTGTAAATACTTTATGCTGTTATTTCGTTTTGCACGTATGAAGGTTATATATTTTAACTGGACCGTTTCAACTAAAGTACTCTTGTGTCTCTTTTCAGCACAGCGTAAACAGATACAGTACTTTTGATTTCATGAATAAGAGATAGTTTTAGTGTCGCATTGTTGGAAGACATTTGAAATACATTAAATATTCCCGTAGTTGCATTCTCTTAAACAACAAACATAAAAGCCGTTTGATATTATTTATTCTTATTTTATATGATATAAACTTCGTTACCTTATACAAAATGATACATATTAAAAAGTATGTTACAAAAGTATTAAGCAATAAATAATGAACAAAAAGAAAAAATAACAATAGCTGTAACTAAAATAAATTAAAATCTAAAGGAAATGCATAATAATATAATGTATATAAAAAAGAAGGTAAAAGCTAATCCAAGGGTTAATTGAGTCACTGAGTGATTAATATATATAGGAGCCTAGTTAATTATCATACTTACATATAGATTTTTTTTAAATACATATAAAAATATTTTTGGCTTTTAAAATGCGAATGTTACATACTGAAAGGACACTATAAGTGGAGATATGCAGGACTCAATAACATTGACAGTGTCGTACAAATTGATATTTAATTGTGACAAGGTGACTTATAAATGCAATTAGCATTCAACTGCAGTGCATACGATGCGTTGATTGTGCTTTTGGGTCATATAGTATATGTGCCAACTATATACCCGACTTGGCATCTCGCCACATAAGCAAAACTTCATTTATTCCCATATAATCACCATGAAGTTGAATCCACTTTCATAAACCCTTCCCTTATGGTTCGGCAATTCTTAGGATCGTATCAAAGTTCATTTTTGTCCATATTGAGAACGTAGAACGCTCTTCGTTTTTATACCAATGTAAAATCACGTTTTTTTTTTACAAACAGAACCCGCCAAACGAGCCCATTAATTACAAGAAAAAAATACTTATAAATTTCTATCCCTAAAATTATTATTAAACTTTTTCATAACAGCAAAATCAAAATAACAGCAGACAAAACAATTCTACACAATGTCTTGTCTAACGAGCCAATCAATTACAAAAAAGCTAGATAAATTAAGATTTCTTGATAAAACACTTTAATTAGTATCTGTAAATTTATTACAAAACTTTTTCATAACAACAAAATCAAAATACAAGCAGACTAAACAATACTACACAATGTCATTGTCGTAACCGCCAAGAAAGCCGAATTGCAAGAAAAAAGCTAGATAAATTAAGGTTTTATGATGAAACATTAATTTTAATTTCTATCCCTAAACTTTTTCTTAAGATAAAAATCTTAAGCAGACTTTTAAAAAGAAAAGTCGATTATACCTTTCCAAATTGTTACTGGTGAACTAGCGTTGTAACTGATAATTTGTGCTTATCTATTGTAGAGTAACGTCATTGCAAGCCAACCACAATGGCGGCTAACCTTCGCCTAGTTATTCACTCGGTCGGATCCGACCTCTCGGTAAATCTTTTCATAACACACGTTTATCCATCTATCTCACTCTCTGAGGCTATTTATATTTATCAATACTAATTTCACGTGTATCTACGGGACAGAGGACATTTTTTCGAAGTTGCAACCGAATATAATTTTTCTGTGCGGTATTCGTTTCATTCTGTAAAATAAAACTCAATTTCGTCGGTTAAAATCAAAGTATTCTTATTATGAAATACATTATACAATAATATTGACATATTATAAGTTATTAAATTTAGTTGCGCCGCGATCTAAGCTGTTAATTGTTGACCCTGCACTATATAAATTAAGTGCTTAGATATCACACTAATATGCTCATATTTACTTAACCCACTTATCCAAATAGAGATTTTAAAGGTGACCTCACAACGAATACAGTGCATTGAATATTTAAATGTTAGCGTGGGCATTCCCTAATAAAATTGGTGAAACAAACTTTAATAACAATTGTGAGGGTTTGTTTCAAAACGTCTTATTCTTATTTCGTACTGCAGTTACCACTTAGCATTATATACAAGATAACTCCAAAGTCGGAGAAGTAAGGAAAGTTTAAATTTCGAATACGTAATAGGAATTCGTAAGTGCTGGCAGTGGCTTAAGTGTGCGACACCCAATACTAGGGTCGTGTCGTCGAAACACGACTGCACCAATAGATTTATCTTTGAGCGCAATTACCATTTGCAAATTGAAATCAAACATTGTAACAAAATTCTATTCTCTTTCTTAAATATGTGAGGCAGAAGGCGCACTATATAAACGTACTCATTTATTAATATAAATAAAAATAAATCGCATGATACGTTGCTAATCGCAATACTCAAAGACGGCTGGTGAAATTCGAGGTTTTTTTCTTTTTAGAACTTTAAGGAAGGTTTTTATGGATATGTAAAAAAACGTATTATTAAGTGTTTAGGCTTTTATTCTGAAAAATAAAACAATCTATGGGGGTAGCATACCAAAATGTTCCATACGCTGGTATGAAAAAAACATATTAAAGCAAAACGAAGTTTGCAAGGGTAGCAGTTGTTATAAATATATAATATTAAATTTATTTCAGCAACTAATACCGCAATTCCTTACTTTTACTGTATCTTAGTTTCTTATCGCGAGTTTCGTGCTCCAGTTTCATGGATTTACATTTTAATCATAAGTTCGAATCAAAAGAAACGCAGTTCGCTAATAAGTGAAAAATAAAAAGATCAAACAACAGACGCAATCTGAGGCTAATATCCATATACGGCTGTGGCGCCATTATAAACAGGTGTTTTATTTACGTCTAGTAGTACATCTTGTCTTTAAATAGAACAGACAATTTTTTACCCAACAAAATTTAATGTTGATTTCCATCATACATTCACAGTCGTTTCGTGAAGGTTGTATCGTGTTTATAAGGCCTCAACTAAAAATAGTCGCGTTATACATCTCACTAAATGACGTAATATTATTTGTGTAACCTACTTTTGAATCGTGTCAACTGCACTTCTGTTATCCTCTGGCCCGGATTATTTGAACTTGACACACTTGAGTAGAATACCTAATAAATAAATGTATTACTTGTAATTCATTAGTGTTTACTTGCTACTTGACGTTATATGTTAGTTTGACTAGTACCAGAATACAAATCTGACTGTCAAGAATAGAATTATTAGTCGCTTGGTACCTACATCCTTTTTATTGAAACTGTTTTGTGTCTTTAGACCTTAGATTGTCCATGTAAACGCGGCAAAAGACCTATAACGATGGAAACTAGATTTAAAAAAATAAATAAAAATATTTGAGATTGTCACTCAGATTTTCTTGTGTAAAGTTGTTTGTTTTTTTGTGATTTTATTTACGAGATTTAGTAGAAAGACTTCGTATATGTAGGTACTTTTATTTCGTTTTTTTTTTGAGCGGATCGATTCCCAGGTGTACCGTTAAATAAAATATAGTTATAAAAGCTAAAGGTTGGGTAGAATTTTGATCGAATTGATCGAGATAAGTTATATAATCGCAATTATGAGTGTGGGAGGACCGCGGGATCCAACAAGGCTACCGGGATGAGTCCCACCCTACCCTCCTATGTCAAGGGAGAAACGAGTGTCCCTCTGACCTATTTTTCAGTTGATCTTGACACGCTCGACCTACTTTGTAGGAAATGCCAATTACGCTCAGTTCTAGTTGTTGCTGAAACAATCCCATTAAGACGTTGTTATGAAATTATATTGTTCTTTTCATGTGCTTGCGATGCGTAGTATTGTCGTGAAAAATATTCTCTGAACACCTGATTTAATCTGTTGTTTTCGATGTACGCAAATATCGACTATCATTCCAGTAGCATTATATAGGTGAATATTAGGTGTTAATAAAAATTCTCATAATCATGTGCTATAATCAGTAGTCTAGCAATCCAGCAATTGTACCAGGATCTTATACTATAATTTGATGACTAATGGGTATTTATTCATACAGTTATAATTCTTACTGATTTCGAGGAAATATCTCAATCTTATGATGACGATGGCTATAAACCTCCAAATCCTTTAGAATTATGTACTATAAAACATAGTATTTTTTCCAGACACTGAACATTTCTACCTCCCGGCTTCAACAAGGCTCTGAGTCATATAGGATCTATAGATACTTTAGATTGTGATCTAACGTAAGAATTCAATGAACATGGTTTGGATTGTGAATTTATACACACTATTGCTAACTAATTATGTACGTACAATTGCCCATTAATATATCTCAGATGCCTAATTATATATTTCCAACACAAATTCACAGTATTAACAGCATTCTTACCTACCTAGTAATAATAATACTTAATTAAAAATGGTAATTAAACAAATTTAAAATGTCAGGGCCAGGACAGTACACCTTTAATGCTGGCAGCATTTCCTAGCGATGTAGTATGCGATACTTCTTCGTTGTGCCAGGAAAGCACTAGCTCTGGAATCATCGCTACTATCTACGATATCAAGAGCCAACTTAAAACTTTAACTAGCCTGTGCAATTAGTCTTAGTTACAGATTTTAGGAAACATAGAGTATAATACCTCGAAGGGTAGCGCAATAAGAGAGTATTTTACTGCACTCTTTCGTCTCTTTCTGTCAAATCATGATCACGCCGTCTAGAAAAGAGACAGATGAGTACAGTAGTTAATCCAGTGCAATAAAACTTCTTTAATTAGTATCTTTTATTTTTAATTACAAATTTGAATTAGAATTTAGTTTATATGAATAAGAAAGTTAAAGGAGAGATTTAGTGGTAAGTATGACGTCCGTTTGTAATAATATTCGTACAAATATAAGTCTGTTATACCGGCTCTGTATAGCCATATCGCCTGATTAGTATAACCTCAAATCTATTTCTAATGTTTCTAGTTACGACTCCCAATACAAACAGAGAGTGATTACGAAACGTGTAACAGAAATATCCGTCCAGGACTGTACATTAACAGTCCCGTGTGTAATGCCGTGACCTACTTTTGTGAACTTGGCCCATATTACGTAGTAGCTTCTCGTTGATATGCAAAACAGATGGTAAATGGTTTCTAGAATATTACCTATATCAATTAATTTATAGGATTCATGGTTTTCTAATTTAAGGTATGAATTAGATTTAGACAAGAGATTTTCCTAAATTCTTAAGGCCTTCCTAAATTTCCTGTCTATATTATACAAAGTTGTTAACATGTATAAGTAATACTAATTATATACGCTAACTTACGCAATGCCTCAGACGACATAGTATGTGAATAAGGCAACAAAAAAATATTAAACCTAAATATTATTACATTCTCAATTACAGTCTCTATTCATTACGGCATAGACAAAGTGACAGAACAATACGGATAAACTTTGACACTATAATAAGCCAGATTCGTTTTTATAAGGCAACTAAGGGCCTGTTTCACAGTGTATGGATAAAGTACCAAATAGCTATGCAACACATAAATTATTCTAAAGATAAATGTTCCAAATAAGATACTTCGCGTTTCATGACGTATAGCGTTATCTGACAGTCTTGAAACGCAAAAATACTGTTTATCCTACCAATAAGTAATAAATAGCTTATTTGGAAATTATCCGGACATTGTGAAACAGACCCTAAGTGTTCTGCGATTTTAGCCAACACAAAACAGTTTTTTTTACAATTCGCTCATGTGATCATGTTGAAACAAGCAAGCTGTTTTATTTTACGCACTTTGTAAAACCGGTATTATGTATTTTTAAAAACCTTATTTAAAATTACTTTAATTATTGCCACAATTGATCATGATGGTCATCGACTAATAGAGTAACAATAAGAAAAACCTTGACACAGTCTTGCAAGGAAAGTCCTTAAAAGAATTTCTAGTTTAAGTGAAAGAACAGCATCGGACCTTGATGGCATTAACGAGTGGTTTTTTCCATTGTTTTCCTGATCTTTTTGTTTATATATTAAAACAAGTATGCATTTATTAATTTGTACTCACAAGCACTTTAAAAACATTTACACCTTGAAAATTTAAATTGTATTATTTACGCATCTACCTCCTGCACATGTACTGTTACATAGAAAGGGTTCTAAAATATACTTGAAATACTAATACTAAATATATTATATATGTAGTTATTATGATGTTCTATTAAGTACTACTGTTCTTGTAATTAACATTTTTTGACGCGCTCCCCATTTAATGGCTGGCTCCTCACTTAGATTTGGATAGTGTACCAGTTGCGATTTTAAACATTGTTTAACACAGGACCTCCGGACCACCATCTGAGCTTTTATAAATAGATACTGGGGTTATTCTCTTAAAAATAACTCCTTGTGTGCCCTTCTTGACGTAAACATCACGTTTTGGAAATTAAACGTGAACTAAAATATTATATTTTGTCTCGCCGTACGTGTCTCGTTTTATGGAAACAAAATATTTCATATACATATATATAATTGAATTGCTGTTCGTGCCTCTGGAGAATGGCTGGACCGATTTGCCAAAATTTGCCAAAAAACATGTATAGTAAAAAAAGGTATGTGGTCAAATATCTTGTAGATAAAAGATTGATTTGTAAATGTCGATGAGGATTTTGCGAGTATTATACTTTATGAGTATCTTTAATTTGTTTATTTATTATGTTTGTAGTTTGGGGTCTAAAATCATTTAGATTTACTCTAATGTTTTTTAAGATCTGTGTACAAGACGACGTCTGTCTGGTCCGCTAGTTATAGATATATATAATATTGCAAATTCATATCTATTAAAATTCTGTCACTGGTAATCGAACTGTAAAGCAATTTATTTACAGTTCAATTCACAATTGTACAATTGTACAGCGTCAGAAATATTAACTCCGATTGAATTAACTTTTCAATAAAGTAATAAAGCACATCAGTGGGTAGTAGTATTTCCATAAATTCATTTTTAATACACTCAACTACAAAGTAAATAATAATGTTACTAACGTTGAATTGGTATATAAATACATAAATCCTTATATACATTTATTAAAACTTCGTTGCACATATAGAAATATTAAACAGTTGACATACCTAATTTAATCAAAATGAGGGTACCTCACGGATCTTCCGAGCAGTCTCTTTTAGGTAACCACTATGAGAAAAAAAAATAGATAAGCTAAGCGCAAGAAGTCCAATACTACATATATACAAGGGTTAAGTAGTTATTTAGACCAATCTTGGATTTTTTTTTAAATATTTTTATAAGGGCATGAGAATAATATATATTGTTTAGAAGTCAGAGCCAAGAATCACCGAACGGCAGATTGCAAAACCCGTGGCAATATGGCTCAACTGCGAAATGGCGACCATTGTCTTGAGACGGAAAATACGTGTACAAGTAACTTAAGTAAATTCAGAGGCGAGACCTAACCCGAATTGTGACTCGTGTCAAACTCCAATATGTGTCATTCCGACTTACTTAGCCCTAAGTGTTGTAAGTGTAAAACCTTTGGGAGGAAATAAGGAAAATGCAGACACTATTCTGCAGAAATACAATTGTGTCGAGGTCGTTTGATTCTTCAAAATGGATCGATGATTGAATCAGCGGCGACTAAATCGAAATAATTTATTTGTTAAAAACTTGGTGGGCCATGCTCACGGTTGTATTTTTATCAACATTAAACATCACTTTTAATACTTCTGTTTTCCACTTTTACAAAGATTTATTTTAGTTCTTAAAACAGTTCTTTTAACTGTAACTTTAATGCCGCAACTTAGTTACTTTGATAGATTATATCCTTGATTCGGAAAAATTATTAATTCAAATCGGGTGCCTTTACCCTTATTCATTAATACTAGTGTATTTATCTCTTTCGTCTTTCGTCTCTTTCTGTCACGATGTGATTACGCGGTAATCAAATTAGACTTATTTAAAACAGTCCAATTAGACTGATCTGTTTATGTGTCGGATGAAGTTGGCTTCCAATTAATACGCTAACTGGCAAAGTGCGACATAGAATGTCTCTTGGCCTCCGAAACAAGAAACTGTCCACTGCTTCTTTCTGCTTATCGCTGGCTTTAACGACCCAGCGGTACCAGCGGTGGCCTACTTGTCTATTGTCTTGTACTTCATACACTGCCAGATCGTGGTCCATACGCTCAAGGTGCCAACCAGCACAGTCGATGGGCCTTTCCTTACATTGTTGCCTTTTAAATACATCTAGTCGAAGTTCTAAATCCATTTGTATGCATATTTAAGTCGTTTGAAGAGTTAAGCTACAAAACTTTGTTTCGTTAGTAAAACATGTTATACAGGCGATATCTGAGATGACAGTAGCTTTCTCAAAATCCTGCTTTATTTTCCCATGTTTTGCAAGCTGTCGCAACGACACTTTACGCATATTGAATCATCTGGGTTTTTTAACTTTCGCATCCGCATCTTATTACGACGTTCGTGGCTTCCTTTATTACCTGCAAAAAACTCAACTACAGACTATTATACTACCGACCCGCCCCGGCAGCGCACGCAAACGTACACCTCATAAAAGTAAAGGAACTTAAACTAATTCTAGGATATCGGTAACAACTGTAATAAATTCCGTGCAGTAGATATTTTGTTAAACTAGTTTGTATATGATATAAAATGCTATGCTATCTATATATCTGCTATCATGCTGGTGCTGACTTTTTTTGTAGCTCTAGAACTTCATATATCTGCCGGTATATGAAGTTCTAGAGCTACAAAAAAGTCAGCAGGCAGATTTGTTCGACCGTTTTTTACTGGATAAAACATATTATAAGCTAAAACTGTATATGTTTTTCTATTTCCTAATATCGTTACAGTCAAGGGCAATAAATAAATTGTATTTTCTCGGCCATTGTCTTATCATTTCTTCACATTCCCTAAAGACAAGATAATAAATATAATTTATAAGACTTAACTCAATGACAAAGAAATATCTTCCTTGCTACGAATCTATTATGGAATCATAATATATTTTAGTCTTAGAAATCTTAAATATTTCAGAGTAATTGTTATCAAAAACCAAATACGTTCAAGTACCCAAAATTTTATACAATTAAACCTCCTTTTAAGATTAATCACTAATACAAAAGGAATTTTAAAATTTTCATTTGTCAGTTTTTGTAGGATACGCTTTACGAAAAGATGATAAACCACTTGATAAAAGGTCGAATGTATAAGCCCTCAAAATTATTTGTAGAGAAAGGGTCTCGTATATACCATAACCATTATACTTCAGATATTTATGGAAATAATGTGAATCGGGTATAGAAAAAAATTATACTATCGTGATTTATAATTACTAATTTAATATTCAGCAAGGTTGAAATGGCAACGTATATTTTTCCTTTCCTCTATGCGCAACACGATAAGCCTTGACATCAAAATATTTCGGCAATTACTTGAAAACACTTAAGAATGATTCTTGGTCTGTTAAAGAGCGCGCCTTAAGCTAGCAATTTATCTCTGTCTCTCTCCCTCCACCCCATGAAATCTTTATAACTCGAATTTCAAGGGAAATGCTAAACAAAATCAACGATTTTTCGACTTAACAAGAACTTCGTGAACTATTTTGAACTTCTACATATGATTAAAAACAATATTTCAATAATATACCAAAACAAGATACACTGTCTGTGTGTTTTATATATATGCAAGCTAAACTTATAAGAACGAGTTTTTTCCTTTATTTTTAACCATTGTTAACTAACCTAACAGTGGCAAATAAATTTATATAGGTTTAATGCGATATTCTTACTTATATTATAAATGAAAAAATTTCATTTTTTTAAATAGTTTTTATTTTATTTGTGGTCATTACAATATTATGTCGGGCGCTGGTGCAAAGAAGCATAGCGTTCTCGTCTCAATGGAGCGAGGGCGTCGGGCTAGGGACCCAAACTAGTCAACTAATAAAATTAATTAAAAGATCTATACCTTATTATTGTCTTAAATTCAAACATCACATACTTATTTAAAATCAAATCTACTCTTGATTTATTATTTTAGTATCGAAATCTAAAAAATATATGTATCTATATAAAAACTCTTGTGTCACTGACTCTTTCAAACTCCACGAATTGTGTATGGATCTGAGAATCGTAAACTATTTAAAAGTTAAATGTTAACAGTTGCCTAAACTATTCTTTTTAGTTTTTCGGATCAATTTTTTTTTCTCATTGCATATTTACCCCAAATTTTCACGGTTTTTTTTCTAGCGACATTATAACTGTTATAACATTCAAATCCAGCAGTTTCTTCTGCTTTTAATACTTAACTTCAAAATTTCTTAATTTTAAATTTTTTCGTAGTTTTATAAATTCATCATTGTTAGTTTTATTCTTCCTATCTTCCTAGGTATTTATGGTTTATCTATAGGTGGAGATTTGAAATTAGTATTGTTTTTATTTTATTGTAATCATAATTTACATTTTGGTAAAATACTGTAAATATTCCTAAAATGCAATAAATAAATAAACAAAATACAGTTAGAAAATATTTACAATATATATTATACATATATATATATATATATTTTTTAATATTTTTTTTCCATCTGCAATCAGCCTATATTATATATTAGATATATAAAATATATTAGATATAAATGAGGACAACGTGTACATCATTGCCTTTGGAGTGCGTACTTCATATTATGTACTGTATCACTGCGTTATGTCACCATATTAATTGTACTAAGAGACAGCTGTTAAATTCCCATATATTCATTTCCATTTAATTTATACAGTTTTTCTAATATAATTGAATATTTATTATATATTGGTAGTACATATGGCATATAAAATATTCCATTTATATATATTAAGTGAGTCACTTATAAAACCTTAACCATATGTTCTATGTTTCATCTCATGTTAGTGCTAATCAATACATAATATCATACGTAAGCGGCCTCGTCGCACCAAAAGGAGTACCACTGTCAGTAGGTAAGTGTGTCAGTGTGTCAGTAGGTCGCGCGTCATCCGTGGCCGTGTCACCCCCCGTTCCCTCTTCCCTCACTCTGCCCCAAGGTCCCGAGAGATTGCAATTTACTCAATAATGCTAAGGGAAAACATTGTTGTCAATTATATGGGGATTTGTACTGCTCAAGCACTGTAACAAATCTGACCCATTTCTCGGTTCATGTTTAACACTACCTGGAATAAGTTTTAAGATCAACTTTTATGCGCTAGTGTACCTGAGGCAAAGTATTAAGAATTAGATATAGCTATTATAACAAACTAAAACCCTTTAACGGGTTTGTAGACATTGCTGTTACAGTTTTTACGTGGTTGAAGGTCCGCCCGTTGTATAGGGTCTAGACTCTAGGGGCTGACATTAGTACCTTTGCATTTGTTTGTTCTAAGCACACTGCGCTTACTATATGTAGTAGGTTTACAAACTGCACTGCACATAAGTTATCTATATTGAAAGGCTAAAGCACGCTACTGAACTTTCCTTTAAACTCAATCGATATATACGATTATCTCAGATTTTTAAAAACGGTAGCAAAAATGTAAAAAATACTATTATTTATTTACTATTTATATAGGCAACGTGCGGCCTTATAGCTAACTAGCAATCTCAGTAATTAACAAGAAATACAAACTGCAACTGCATTATATAGATATTAATTGAAGATCATTATTGCGAAAGAAAAAATAAAAAGGAACAAGGGCAGATCAATAGAGCGATAGGCCGAAAATTGGACGACTATTGCACAAAATAAAATAGGGTAGAAAAAGTTAGAAGCATTCTCCCGGACAGGGGAGTAGTAAAAATTACATTTATATCTAATTTTGTAAACGTATGTCAATAAGATGTGAATTAATTATTATTATTATCATTTATTCGTAGTGTCGCATTTGATTGAATGTAAGTGCAAGTCAAATGAGAAGAGTTTAATAGGCTTCGTAACCAGCGCACATGTATTGATTTTACCTAGTTTCCAGCGAACATTTGTTATTGGGGCTTTAATAATTCAATTATAATACCACTATCTGCTCTAATAAAGGCTGCCCTAGAAAATTTATTGAAATAGGTATTAGGAACTTGTATAGGTTATTGGTACACATTATCTAAGTTGGGGGATAAGTTTTGCTGATGTAGACAGAAATCGTCATTATGTTATTAATTTCGTAAATGTCACACTGTCTGTTTCATTTGGAATATTAATTTCAGAACTATAGACGGTTTTCTTAAAATACAATACCTTGGGCTTTTAGTTAGAGTTCACGGGTTCTACAGTTAAAAGAAATTTTGTCCATTTTAAAATAGACTTTAACACCAAGTAAAAAAGACGCTTTTGTAATACACGAGCTTTCAGCCTGGCCTGGACCCCGTGCATAGGTTAGGTTAACATTACTTTGTAGTATTCATGTAAGTGTGTATATCTCTGTTATATGACGCATCAGGAATTCGCTTTAAGCCATGTCGATTAATTTATTTTCGCCTACATCCGTTTGGCAGGCTGTGGGTTGTTCTCGTATTGGGAAAGTCACTTTTGGTAGCACTTAGTTGTTTAGTTAAATTAAAAATTTGTACGTCGAACAGAGTATTTCAATACAGCAAGGACGTGCTGTAGGTGGCTTCTTGTGGGAATGGAAAAACTACAAGACACAAAATATGCCATTAAGAAACATTCTTTGTACCTTAGATATAAGGTCATAGTATGTCTGTATGTACTGTCATAGTAAATCTTTATTGAACTTTAGATTTTTATTAAATGTGATTCTATTTTGCCTTAATATATCATTTGAGTTTAATTATCTCTTGATGTGACGTTAATTGGCAATACAATGTATTTGCTCTTCGCATTCAAAATAGTCTACAAACTTTAAGTAGTTCAGTATTTCAATATGTTATACTTTTTATATCATAATTCTAATAAATATACACATACATTTTGCTAGTAAAATGGTAGCTTGATATCTTTACACAATATATAATATTACATCTTCATAATTCATCATTACAGTAAAATATTTAAATAACGTGGTTTTACTTAAACCACGGTTGATAAAAATATTCAAGCCTTGAAGTCTTCACAGTTACATATACTGTGCCGTTATTTAGCATTCAGCCTGTTTATACGTGTGTTGCCCTTTGGCGAAATTGAATTTCAATTTATCTTGGTAAGTGGGACAGCGAGTGTTTTGCAATATGCGTACCAATGGACTTGCTTTGCCGTTCGCGACATCGCGAGAATCGCGAAAAATTTTGTGCCTGCGCACGACAATGGGGATCGAGATTGCTGTCGTATTCGCACTTTCTAACAAAATGTTTATTTACGTGTACTTTGAATTACACGTTTGAATTGTTCATATTGAAGTTTGCATTACGCCTTAATTTTTTTTTTTTACAAAGTTTTTCATAGAACGATGGCAAACAGGCAGTAGGCCTGCATGTAAAGTGCCAGAGATCTTGCAAGTGCGTTGCCGGCCTTTATTTTCTTAGAATCCTTCAATGGGAGCTTGTTCCACATGATGGTAGAGTGCGGCAAAAAATGAAATTCCATCTAAATCTTATATCCAACTAAAAATCGACGAAAACAATAATAGCGTCACCAAGCACGGCATTGTCAGAACATTTTAGAAGTGTAAGGGAGTGGTTTGATTTGTTGATGTAAAACCCTTTTACTAAATATTTTAATAGTTAGTAAAAGGGTTTTGCTTAGAAAAATTACGTCTGCAGGCATGATCACTATTGATTTATCCAATTCAATTCATTGTTGGTACTTAAAAAAATAATAAACGTGTCAATGTATTCTATCAAGTTAAAGATATAATGTCTAAAATACTTTCGACTCATTCTGCCAAATTGTGTTTACTCTATAATGAAAAGAGACATGCTGAAACTAAGTAAGACTGATGTATTTTTTATGAATATGTCCCTATAATGTGTTTGGTTTCCCTAGCGGTAAACCTACTTCGATGGTTCGAGCTATTTCATGAAAACGTCTTACAATGATAAAACATTATCACTGCTCTTATTTTGCAACAGTATCTCGTGATACGAGAATCACAATAGTATGCAGATAAAAATAGTTTTATTTGGTTTCAACACTTGCTTCACATTCATTATTTTCATTGTTTTTAAGATATTTTATCTCGTGGTCCGTCGTTTCACAACTGAGCGTTTTTTTTTACATTTTGCCTCGCACTCTCATGCGGAGCCAACTGTCCATTGAACTTATTCCGAACCAATTGTACCTGCGCGCTTACTGGCTGTTTGACGGTCCATAGGCGGTATTACTCTGGTGCTGTCCAAAATAAAATAACAGCTGTGAGCTATCGCTTATGTGTGCTGGAAAAATAAATACTTAAACTATAGCATCATCAACGCCCATGCATCAACGGTAGAGGCGGAATAACTAAGGACCTGATGTATGACACTTTTAAAAACACCTACCACCAGTGCTCAAATACATCAAAATCATCATTGGAACTGGAGTTCGCAAGTACATCAAAACATAGATGTACAAAGTTGGCTGCAAGAAATACGAAATAGATTGCGATGGCAAAATATTCATGAGAAGACCTTCACGGCTGTACAGCCATTGATGATGATGCTGTTAAAAAGAGGCATAGAAGGGAAAGGTTTTGCGGTGACAAAAATTATTGCAAGTGACCGGAAAGTAAAGTTCTGTCGATAATAAACGAATTTTAAAGAAGTTTTTCGCCTAAGAATATTTGTTAATTAAATGTACACGTTAGATTATCTACTTTATTCTGAGGTTAGCGCGTTTCTTAATCATTTAACCTTGCAATCTTACACAACTCTTGCGCGGCAGGCCCGAAAATATGACGCTTATTTCAAAAGTATTTTACTACAAATAATGGATTGTGAACTTATAGAAATAAACTACTAAATTTAAAACAAAGTCTTTATCTGAAAATTCGGTTCGTTTTACATCTTAACAATGATGTGGACATTTTAAGTGAGACCCAGAAATTCTTTAGCCCCATGCCATATTAGTAACGATAAACATAAATTTTTAATTATAGAGATTTTTGTTACAATTTAAAAAAATGCTGGGTAGAATTTGGTCAGTTCTGTTTTTGTGTTCGTTCTAGGCTTCATAAAAAAATTAATAAAAAATATCTTATTTTATTTGATTCACGTATCACCAAATAATTTAGTTAGAAAGTATTCTATTTAAAAATTATTTTTTACACAAACAATATTAAATAATGAAGACATTTCTCTTGCCCTGTACATTAAGATTACATCTATCATGTACCTTGTTTACCGAAGACTTGTAAATAAACGGCTCTAGAATTCGTTTATATGCGTCGCCATGGCAACTGACAATAATGAATTTTCAATAGTTCTCCTCGTATTATCTCGAATCGAATATCATGATTCAAATTCTATAGTAAAATGTGAATTACACGTGCCATTTCTTTAGCTTATCACTATTATTTGCTTATTCAGAAATAAAACATAATGGCTTTTGGCCGAACTTTCGTCTTTGTTTCACACTCTTCGCCACTCTCTTTAATCGAAAATAATTTCGCCGTTAATTGTAACACAATGCTTAAAAAATTAAATTAAGCACTTAATTCAAAACTTTATTTTCGTTCTTATAATATCTGTGTTGATATATATTCCGAGCTAATTTATTTTAATATTAAAATTATATGTTTCATCGTAAAAACACTAATTGTAAGTATATAATTACGTACTTTTCGCATTCTCTATGTAGGTCGTATAAATTTAAACAATAAAACTGATTACTGCGTCACTCAACGTTTGGTGTCAGTCAGGAGAGTACTTACGAGCTATGGAGCTGTCTTCTCTACATTTCTTTTTTCAGTTTTCCCCGGGAATCGATCATAAAACCTCCTTTGCTTAGGTGTGTATAATGACACTTTAATGAACAAAACGATTTTGAAAATAATTCGCTCGGATTCTGTAGTCATACTAAAATTATTTTTAAATAATGAAATATTTTTTGTTACGTATAAGATTTATTTGATTTATATGTATTATCACGCCTTTAAGACTTTCCTGATGGGGTAGGACTGTCTCTACTGACTGATCTCGAATGCTGTCCTGACATACTCTCTCGCTTCATCCATTACCATGCGCGTATCGTCAGTTATGAGTATAACGGTTCTAATCTTCCTCTTGGATTTGGTCCAGGTATGTAGGACAAAAAAATATAGAATCACCAACCTTAATTTAAAATAAACCAAAAAGAAACTAAAAACTAATCGAATCCAACGTTTTCATGAATTGCGATGCCATTTAATGGCCAAGCGACGTAGATCATTTACGTCTGAATACCTACCGAAATATATTTTTAAAGAGGTCGCAACATTATTTCGAATAAAAGCGATTGTTTTAAATATTAATAATTAGATCGATACTTTATTCAATTATTTAACCTAGTTTTTAATTAAATTTGATTAAAATGTAAATTCACTGAAACTGGAGCTCGGAAAAACGATAAGATTAAGGTATGGTAAAATTAAGACAATTGAGGTACTAGTTGTTCAATTAAATACTTAATATTATGTTTTTATTAGAAACTAGCTGCAAGGCGAATTTCGTTTCGCCTTAATATTATGTTTTTGATGGAAAATGTTGCTTTGCAACGCCAAAGTGTCTGTTCGCCTCGGAATAAAAGTATTTTTTATATTTCATAAAAACCTTCCTCCAAAAAATACTCGTATTGGCCCAGCCATCATCGAGTTTTGAGCTTTATATTTTGCTATTTTTTCAATTCATATTAACAAAGTTAGCAAATGACGCTTTGGCTCACATTTGGATATAGTATGATTATTTAGACACTTTCTATACGCACCGCACGCAACTACTGTATTAATTTATATATTATTTATCCGTAGTGTATTAAATATATTAGATATTACAAATTTATTATATATTTCGATATTATCATATTGGTCTAGTACACTTTGTATGTACTTTTGTATTAAATACAATCTAGGCAAAAGCGAAATGTTATTGTGATGGGAATGATACAAGTACTAATTTGATTCGTCACGAAGACAGAATTTTATCATAGAAACAATTTAAGTATCAATTAAAAATTTAATTTACTTTTTATATATATACAAGTTTTCGGCTATTTAAAATGTGCGATGAACAAATTGTTGCACATAACGCGGGTGCCACATAATTTTGTAACGATGCTAAAATCGTGGTAAGTGGGCCAAGGCTCCACTTATTTACACGTATGTGAGAAATACCGTTTATGTATGCACCAGTGGCGAAGGGTCCATACAAGCCGATTCCCACCGGGTTACCTTTCAAAAATCAGTTCCATATTCATACAAAAGTATTTACATTCTATTTCATTAACAAAGTATTATTAATTAAATGCCTGCGCGATTTACAATAGCAATAGTAATTCTTAGCAATACCCTAAGTATCACATTTCATTTTATAGTCGTAAATTAATCAGCGCGTCAATTTTTCGTACCTAAATTACATTAAAGGTAACTCGACGAATTACAGCTTATCTCGGCCAACGTTTTACTATGAGGCGAAAAGAGACAGAGCGTGTCAAACCATCTCTTTCTAATGCTCGCTAACTGTACGTAAAATTTAAAGAAAGATAAGGCTGATCGCGACCGGCTTGCAGTTCTCTCCTCTCCTCTATTAGAAAGAGACAAAGAAATTATTGTTATTGAACCACGGCACGGGAGAAAGAAAACACGACAAAATTAAAAAGAATTAGCGTTATAATGAAATCCTTCGCAAGTCATATTCTTTTTATTTTGGCATATTTTCGCGTTCCATTTCGTTTGGTTGAAAATAGATTATTTTTAGTATGTGACATGTGTTCCTATACCACTGGTGCGTGATAATTTCGTTTGTTATATTTTTATATTTGTGTTATTTAAACTGTGACTGATTCTGTAAGGTAATTTAATCGCAGATTTGGTTAAATACTGTGGATTTTGTTTGTTATTATGGCTTTAATTCATATAGAGTGCTGTTCAACATTTTTTTGGACCGGCTTCCCTTTGCCAAAATTTCACCCTTCGCCACTACTATACTATGCACTAATCTTAAACAATACAGAATAGTTTTAATTTTTGATTTTGAGCTGTCGTACGATCGTTCGAATCGCGGCTGATTTTTCTTGCTATGTACGTATACATGCCATGAAGGCAAACATCGTGAGAAAACCGGCATGTCTTAAAATCCAAGTCTACGACATGTGTCAGGCACAACAGGCTGTCCTTGTTTATAAAAATTATCAAAGGTAATGCAATCAGCAGCCAAGACCCAAATATGGTTGAAGAGCAACCTGTTTATTATTATTATAGGTAGATAAATAATTAAATAAAAATTTGATTTGTTTGTTTCACAATCATTACTCACAACTGATCTTAAATGTTATTTCGCTTACAAAGTAACACATTACTGATTCATATAAAACGAGTCTTAAACAAAAATATCTCTCAAGTTCAATTATAATGATTGTAAAGAACAAAACCTTTAAAATTAAATGTTTAGTAAACTATAGATTCAACTATGCAAATAGTAAAAAGCTTTTCTATTTTCGGTTTGGATAGTAAACAGTAGTTACATATTAACCGAATTACTTGAGTAACACTCTTAGTAAAGTGTAATACGACTGTAAGTGCTATATTGTGAAACACTTTTTTTCATATTTCATAATGCATTTTCACTTAGAATATCAGGGGTCCTCGGCATCAATAAACGTATCCTCGGTTTTTATTCATACGTTTTCGTTGAATTTATTTAACTGTAAAAATTTCAACACATTTCTTGAGCTGCTCCACTTCAAAAACTGTTTGAATTTCAAAAATAATCAGAAGCTTTACGCTTAGAATGTTATTACCATTCGCTAACCAGTTGACAGAATCTCTTTGGTGTAAATTATATAAAAGATATATTGCTCATACCTTTAGTAATCCTCTATACTTAAGACATATTAGAATGACTAAGCTACATACGATGTTACCGTAAAAGATACATTCGTGTTGTATAAGATAAACACCGAATGTATTGTTAGTTGTTACCAAAACCGGCGATGTTATTCTCTGTGCGCCCGCGTCGTTCGCAGCTCACCTCGAGTTTGATAAAAAAGTGGGTCGACGCCTAATTATGTTTAATGTACCAGTACAAAGTTATGTATCGTTTCTGATGGATTTATGTAAATGCATGCGTTCGATGATTTTCGTGATATGCGTCTCAACTCTCAATTCGTTTGTTGCAACAGCCTTCTTGATTTTTCACTTCTCCTTACTACTCCGTACTTTAAGGCCCTTTTAAGGTTGTTTCTATGTAATGTGAATATATAAAAAAATCTTTTTAAGCTAAATAAAACATAGTATTATTTAAGCTGGTTTAGAGTTAAAATATTTTTATATAATAAAAATCTTAATCGTTATGCATCGAATAACATTCTATGTAAAGCGTCTCTTTCAAAATTGACACTTTTGCATTTTCAACAATTTTAGAACAATGAATACAACTACGCGAGCATTCATTAGTCACGTTGTTCTTTACAACTTTACTTGGCAATTTTAACCTTTCTTCCCCTTAATATAACACCTCTCACTTGTTTATAAAATGCGTTGTAAAGCGGTTTCAAAGAAATAAACATAATATGTTGCATTGTTATTTTTCCCCGTAAGCTTATTTGACTCTTATTACATTTGTGGGGAACTAGGTACGGATGTTAGAATTAACCGTAAAATCATAACATATTTAACAGGACTCAGATTCGGAAGTAAATTTGGCGCCAAGTAACGTACGGACGTTAGATGTCATAGTTCGCGCTATATCTCTTTTCTGAATGACGTAATTCTTATAAATGATAGGATAAAAATAAGTGAAGGAAAGTTTTGTCAGGTTTTTTATTTTTAATATTAATGAGAGAAATTTCAGTCTACTATCAGTTTTATCAATAGGATTTTGTCTTAATTGCCAAATTATGTCATGCCGTCATGGATACAAGTTAACATAACGTGATGTTTCTAAATTATATTTTTTCTTGGCGTTTAATTAAAACGTTTAAAGAAAACTTGACTAACACGTAGATTTTTAAAATAATTCTAAGGACAAAGATGAATAATGAGTCCCATAAGAACGCATTTGGCACACGGTAGTCACACTTAGCGCTGCGAATTAAAAAATAATTTTCACCAAGAAGTTGAATCGCTAGAGGCGGGGTGGGGTACCTTTCAGGTATAGGTCTCAAATTTCTGGATCTGTTTATTAATAGATGACAGATGGCTAATAGAATATCAGCCTTTAGGGCAAGCGAGTGTTAAATGCACTCATGGAAAGTCAATTAATGCACAGCCGGGAATCAAACCACCACGATGTCAGGAATGAGAATCGTACTCTAAAGCCGTTAGGCCAACACTTTTCTCACGTCTTATAAAATATAATGTTCTCATGTCAGATTTTTGTATAAAAGATTAATATTTAATTTAAAGCAATGTTTACTCTTGAAAACGATGCAAATGCACTTAATCTCTGGTTTGGGCCGGTTTTACATAAATCCGTCAAACATAACTGAACAAAAATAATTTAAAACTGTAGAAAATGTATATCACATTTTCTACAGTTTCGGTTTGTAAGTACTAGAAATTTTATCTATTTAGCAATCTTGTATTTTAGATAAAGGCTCGTTGAAATAGATGGTATCTTTATAGTTCTCCAAATAATAAGCTTAACAAAGTATACCTACTTCGAGCCTTTTAGGATTTCCTTGATCGACTTATAGGTAGGGCTAGTTTACGAGCCATTGAACGAGGACAAATAAAAGTAAAACGAGAAAAGTGTCCGCGGAGACAGTAGTTACTTGTTCCGTAAACCACTTGTTGACCTTGGGGCCTTCCAGAATGTACGCTCATGACGAAAAACATCGGTCTACAAAGCAGTTGAACTATTAATGCCAATATTATGTTGGATCTTAATCGTAGAATAGGTATGTTTTATATAGTTTCTAAATAAAATACAGTGCAAACTAGAAAAAGGCTTTGCATTTTCTCACCTTTTACAACTTGGTAAATCAAAGACGAAAATTTTATTCGTTTTAGGGTGTTTAAATCGGATGGCGAGCGATAAATTGTGTACATTATATATTTGGTGTCAATTTAATTTGATAATGTTGATATAATTCAGCTGTGATTTTTTAAATGCAAATTAGCTCTTTGTGATTTCGCCGTTCATAAAATTTTAATACGGCGATAGCCTTTGCTTGTATTATAGTTAAGTACATAAGAATTATTATTGTGAAGGTACACAATAAAACAACAAGGGTAAACCATAATTAAATGTCAAAAGAAAAGAAACAAGAAAACTTTTTTATTTGTGTCCATATTTTACTTTGAAACATTTTAAAGCATTTGTAAGGTTGCCTATTTTCAGGGATTTTTCCGCGAGTGGAAAATTTCGACAGAAATATTTAATTTTTTTAGACGCATTTGATAGAGTTTAAATATATTCATGGTTAAGAGATTAATAAAACGCAGAAACAAGGAAATCTCAATCTAAAATATAATTGAACATTTATTAAAACATACTAGAAAATATTTTGTTAATTTTTTTTTCTTTACCCTTTATAGTAGACAATAAAATTGTTCAAAATTCTCAGTAATTAATTGTTTAGCAATGTTATATAACATCTTATATGTTAAAAATATTGTAAATTCTCTTTGTTATAAACGAAAATTGGGTTACAAAACTGGAGTATTGTATGAATAATTTTTTCATGAATATATTGATTTTAAGAACACAAATTTAAAACGTCATAAATATATTGTATTATGGACAAAAATATTTCCTACATATTTCTTTAACGTAATAAATAGATTAACCCTTAAGGATTGTTATTCCATTACAAATGAAGGTGTCGAATTAGAAATAATATTTGGTTATGTCTCGAAAAATATGTTTAAATTAATGAATCCATATTTAGTTGAATTCTGTACTAGTGTTTGTGTAAGAGATTAGGTATTTACAAAGGGAGCCGGTATTAATTATTTATTGAACAGAAAAATATAATCATAATTAATTAATTACATTTGAAAACCACTTCTTCACCTTCAATATTATGAACAGTAATTTACGGTGTTAAAAATTTTCCATTTAGTTTTATATGAGTCAAGTATATATTTCGAGACAACATCTTTGACGATTCGCAGTTGGAGGTTACTTGTAAGCTACTTAGACTGCGTTTAATTATTTACTCGCAAAGTGCGTTGTAAATACAAGTTTGGTTTTAAATGGAATTCGCTTTTTTAGTGTTTTTATTTTTGATAAAAGCTGTCGGAGCTTGTCGTAGACGTATGCTATTTGTTGATTCCAATGTATGTTTTTTTCACTGATTCTCAGTTCACGTATTTAATATATATTCTTATACATTTTTTCTGTCATTTTTCATCATTATTATGATTTAGAATGAAGTATACATGGTAGTGAGTAAGGCAGTGCTCGTGTTTTCCTCGCTCAACGTACATGTAAAATGCTGTCAGCTTTAAAGGTTTTTTTTTAATTTGTCTTAGTTTTCAATTTATTCCTTTGAATGTGGACATCAATAAAAACATTCATAGTATCATTTACTTCTGTGCTCTTTCTTGTCTACTCTTATATTGTGAGATGATAAGCATGGTTTCCGCAGAGGTCGATATTGCATATATTTAAAAGACTATATTAATTTAATCGGAGAGTCATACAGAACATAGAAGGAAGAGAAACGCATATTTTATTGGAATTTTTCGAACATGTAGTTGTTACATAATGTGATAACTCTTTTCAACTGAAAAAATTGTACTTACAAAATATAAATACATACAATTTAACACTAAGTAAGCAACCTCGCCTCGCAAAAGAAAGTACTATTTAGAAACTAAACTCTTTTGTCCAACCTACAGCTTTCGATTGCGAATCAGCGATCTGTTACAAATAAGAGAGATATATCAAAAAGATTTTACCTTTAACATATATCACTTTATATTCCGATTAAGACCCACACATACTCCACGAGGCTACACGATCGAACGTGAGGTCAGGGCTCTGGTGTCCCTTCGTCTTACCTCGCCTCGCTATCGTTCCATTTAGTGCTGGTTGGGCGCGAGATAAAGGACGCGAGACGAGAGAATCACCCACACTCCTACTCGCTCAATTTGTCAATAATATGAACGTGGGTATTTTTTATCATGGCTGGAATAACGCTTTGTGAACGCGTTACTCCAGCCTTGCTTGAGTAATGCGTTCACAAATGCGCCTTTTATGAAATTATATGAAATGGGACCAATAAGTTGGAATTAAAATGAGAAAGAATCAGAAATGACAAGAAATAAATATACGTCTAGAGGTTAAAAATCATATTAGCTGCGAATTTGAGAGGACACCTGAGAAAGAAAAAGGCTTAAAGTAAATTAAATTATTTCTATAACGGTATGATGTGTAATACGACCGTGCTGAACAGAAGAACAAAAAAATCCTTATGACAGTTAAGAAAAAGAAATTTAAGTATTCGGATACGTGTTACGTAACACCAAACCAAAAAATACGAGCTCCTTCATCTGATCATATAAGGCATTATTATTATTATTGTTTAGAACGCGGCATCCGAAATTAAGTAAAATCGCCAACGCAAGAGATGGCTCTATAAGAAGATATGATATTTTTTTATTTACATTTGTGTTTTAAACACAAGTATAATAACAGTAGGCACATAAAGTAGCTAATGCAGTCCAATGACGTAATCTTGTAGATGTAGCGAGCAACTAAATAAATCGAGAGTGTTGCTGGCTCGTGTCGAGAGCCTTAATAGGCGCCTCGCGACACTTGGGTGCCGGCATTAAACGAATCAGCCAACTGTCGTCTTAAACGAAAAAGCCTGTGTTTTTTCATTACTGTGACTGAGACGGTATTTAAAATCGTACTAGGCGGGTAATAATAGGTTAAAATTATTCTAATATGTACAAGTCATACATAAAACTTATCTCGCATCTTGCTAAACATTTATTGGGTACATGTGGTTTAAAACGTGGCATAAAGAGAATCCATGTATTTTATTTATTCAGATATTCAGTGTGTGTAAAGATTGCTTGTGCTACGACCTACTTTCCGAACAAGCCTTTGTTGAGAACTGATAAAATACAAATTACTCTATCTTTGTGAGCTCAGAAGGCTGATTACCTACTTGCCCGCAATACTTATTATTTTTTTATGGGACAGGAGGCATACTTTGAATTAAGTGATAACCGCCGCCCACAGACACGGGTACTAGGGAGTGTCTTGCCGAACTTTCATTGAAGACCCTTTAGTTGTATCGTAAAGAGGCGAAAGAAAGTGACTTAAAAAGCGCAGTGATATGGAATGCCAGAGGTTGTTTCTTTTAAATATAAATATACATTAGATGGTCAATAAAATCAAGTTACTCTGCAAATGTTTATTATGCTTGGCTGCATGTTTCTTTAGCATTTTTTAGTTTTAGACAAGGATCTGCCTTCTTTGTCTGACACACGTCGTCAATTTTTGTCTGAACTTCTAATGATGGTCCTTCGCCATACGAGCAAGTAATTATAATGCGTAGCATCAGTACTCTTCTGTTGTAAAAGAAAACTTAATGTTTGATTTAAATACAGGTGTTTAAAGGGAGCTCTTAGGGGTGTATTTATTCTTAGTCTTTGATGTACCTTTGACTTAGACAGAACACTATTAGTAGACTTGTATATTCATCGTTTTCCGCCATATGAGAAGATTGACCATTCGTTACACACGAGAGTCTGAAAAAGTCTTTTATTTAAGAAGCAATATCACGCGCGCTAACAGTATTGTCAGTCACTCCTTGTGATCGGTGTTACCTATTTCCGAACGGTAATTGAACAGTTCAGTCACCAAGTATAACCAGTGTATTTCTTCATAGTATAATATTATGATACCGAAATGTCAGCCATAGTGGCATGCGATTTTCAACTATGACTAAAATGGTCATTTTGGTGCAATTTTCATTGCTAGTTTTCTTTATTTGGTAAAAACTTAATAATGGAATATTTTCATTCCAACATCTGTTGATATTCTCCAAATTGTCTATTTGAATATTAGTTTCGGAATGTCTATTGGCTATATCGTTATTGTCTACGTAATAAAATATTTGTTGCAATTTTCGGCTGTCTAATAGTTAATGACAATCACTATATTTTATTGCTGTACTTGTTGATTAGTAAAGGAAAAAAACGTATTAAATACATATATCGTTTATCGTCTTGAATTTTCTATTTAGACCGGTATCGTTGTTTAATTTATCATATAGCAGACTTATTTTTTATAAATCATAAAAAAAAAATAGATTTTAATCAATACTCTTTAATAAATTTGTGAAAAATTATATTTTTGACTTATTTTCAAAGAGCGCTATTACGATTTGGAAATTATTTAAATTAATGCGTTACTCAAACCATCAATCCAATTAAAATTCTACGTTAGTTATCATATGTCAACATGAACCTACGCAGTAAGACTTTACACAGACTATACTAAAATAAAAAACGAATAATTTATTTATGAATAAAATTACCTTAATTTGCCTTGATCACGGTATAATCGGCATTTGACAGTCCGAGCTTTATGCATAAGAAGTGCTCTCTTATCTATGAATATTAATTTGTCGTATAGAGTATATGTTTATTTAATTTGGAATTCGTCTGATCTCCGTAGGGCATAGCAGATGTTTTCGTATATAGCCCTTTTTATCTTTATTTGCAGACTATAGTCTGTTAACTTGTTATGTATAAATGATATCAAATAAGCTAAATTAAATTATTATATATATAAATATAATCTATTTGCGTTTCACTGAAAGAATGACTAATTGTTCAATTCTGGTCACGTTGTCACCCCTTTTGCCTTCTAGAGGCTACCTTCAGTTACTTTTAAATAACAAAAGACTCTTTGGAAATTTTATTTAACACGTTTGTTGGCATTCAATTTGTAAAATAAGTACTTTATTTGGCTTCTGAAAAGTTTTGATGAAGAGGTAAAATGTCAAGGAAATGCTTTTGCTTTTACGCATTACATTTACAGCTACCTAAAGTAGGCTTTCGTTTTGTTTTAAATAATTGCTTTTATGAACAATACATTTCTTTCTTCAGGGATCGTTTCTTTTCGCACATAATGAAATAATAAAAATGGTAATTTAGTATTTAAGATGGATCTTTTAGACAGCAGTCTTGTTGCACATTAGTAAAGTAATCTTTAATTAATTTGATAAAGTAGTGCAAATAGTCAGTTTTATTATTAATATGGTGAAATACTAGTCCCTTTCGGAAGCGTAAAAACATATTGTCAGGACGTAAGGGCACTTTAAAAGAGATTTAGTTTTTTAAAAGGGGGATAATGCCTCTATAGGAGAATACTGGTCATTCGAGAACTGGCAGTAAATTGAGAATCATTAATTTTGTTCTAAAGTTCATAAGTGTACATTGCAGTTATCTATATGAATAAATGATATGATTTGATTTTGAGGAGGCCTTCAAGGCAAGGGGGTATACAACAATACATTGTGATTATTTTTTACTAATAATAATTGTTTTTGTTAATTGTACTTTTAGTAGCTGAGTTTACTTATATAAATATAAGGTTTTTATTTCCTTAAAGGGGGATGTCTTAAGGCCCGTATTCTTTGTTTCACTCGGTACATGATTAATATTATGAAACATATTTTGAGGACAAGTGAAATCGTCGTATCTTGGAATCGGGTCAGTTTCTTTGCAACTATTGAGTTGGGCAACAACTACTTTGTTATTCCAAGCATCTCCAATTCTGGAGCACATTATACCCAACGCCTTTGTTCGCTAAAGTAGGTGAGCTTGGATGGTGACTGATTGGATTCATGCTCGCCTGTCATCGTTTCTTCATTTTTAGTACATTTATTTTTATTTGTCTTATAAATCCTCCAAGGAGATCGTCAGTGTAGAAATGACATTATATTACGCATGTGAGTTGGGAGCTTAACGTGAACTTTAATTTTAATACATACGATGGTTTTGACGTCTTGGGCGGGCATTCCACACAATTCCCGTTTCCGTTTAAAGCGCAACCACGGTACTATGCAAACAAAAGCTTTGGTAGATATCTACTTCGATAGCTATTAGATTTTTGATATAGATGCATTAGTACTAATATTTTCAGTAGGTACGTACAGTTGTAGACAATACAGAAAACTTGTAGGAAATAGGTTTCCTATGAAAATATATATATTATAATACTTTCAATTCTTTATATTTTACTAGCAATTCTTAGTTTAAATTTACAATGCGGATTAAGTACGAGGTATTTTGAAAATACTTTAGTACGTTTAAGAAAAGGGGAATTAATATTGCGTCTTATAAAATACGATTAATGACTGACTAAATATATTTTTTTTCATATATATAAAAGGCGTTTGATATCATTCTTAGTTGTTCCTATTTTATTTTATTAACATTTATTCCTTTCGTAAATAAACTAATAATTTGATTTAATTATAGTTAATTGTATCACCTCGACGTACCTACCTAGTACCAATTCGATTTAGCGTTCTTCAAGAATGAAGAATCTTACCTTCGTATCAATTCCTAAAAGGCTGGCAACGCTCTTGCGAGTCTGGCAGTCTAAGTGTCCATGAGCGGCGGTATCATCAGGTGAGCTTTGTCTGTTTGCCCCCTGTACTATAAATAAAGAAGGTAACCTACTTATTTTGCTAAGGTTGAACTAAGGAAAATTAGTTGACCCACTGACCCGTTGCTCTTGACTTAAATATTTATCATCCTTACCACTCACGCACATACCAACCCAGCTTATGCGGTCTCACGTGAAATACTTATTTATTATATCGATTCTCTGTGTTTCATTTACAACAGTGCAATAGGTGGCCTCGCATATAAGCTATCTATGCCAGGAACTCATGATTTATTAATGAATTTAAAGACACTGAAAAGCTCCGTCATAATCACGTGGAAAAGTAGAGATATGCTAATTGGAATAATCATATTAAGTGATAAATTTCAATATAAGTAAATGAAGTTGAATGGCTCTATGCCTTGATTGTTCCAGTGGGAACGTGTCGTTAGTAACAAAAGATAAATTGAATAAAATTATTCATTGCTTACGTACAAATAGGTACGTTTACCGGTAAAGAATTAGTATAACAGAATAAGAAATTGAAAAGAAAATTTTAGATTATATACCTAAGACAACGGGGATTATTTTCTTAAGAAATTTAATAGAAACATTTTGTAGTCATTTTGTTACATTTTACGATTCCTGAATTATATTATAATTATACTGAATTATATATATATATATATATATAGGTACATAATTACATATGTCATATATATAAGTTAAGTATAGCTAATTTGACTTTGATAATAAGTATAGATATAGCTCATTAAGACTGTAAACAGTGAGCTAATAAATAATTACGATGGAAGCCGCAATATACTGATATGTATGTATATTAAACATTATATATAATCATGAACCGATAATATAATCGATGACGGCGCGTCTATTACATCGTTGCGGATTACGATAGTTACATCAGTGGACGTCACCGACAGAGAAAGCATGACGTCAGTTGCGCATGCGAAGAAAGCAAATGCGCGTGAGTCGACCACTCTTACTTTCGTAGGAGGTCGCGACGTCTGCACGATAGCGAAAACGACACACTTTGTACCCACAGCAACTGTCGCTTTTTCATCCGGTATTCAGGTCTTGATTATGAAATCGAAACTTATTGACTCATTACGTATTGTACGCAATATGTGCTTTCCTGTGGCTTGAGAATACGAACGCAACTGAGTTGTTTTAGTTGCGACTGAAGCGTACGTGATTTTACGTGTGTTTTCAATAATTGACTCGTTAGATAAGCAAATTGAATGAGCCTTAATCGAACCCACTTCTTGGCTTTTTGCCGCGATGTCTTCTAAACATGCGTGCACGTTTTATGCTTCTTATTGAAGCTTAAGCTTTTTTATCGACTTCGGGAATCTTTTCAGTTGTAAAATCGTATTGGTCATTTCTATGCTGGTCACATATTGACTTATGCGTTGAATGTTTAGTACATTAGGACACGTCTCGCGTTACACACCGAGACACAAGGCTGTCAAAGGCAGTCTGTCGTTCGTGACCCGTTGACTGATTTTGACTGAATCCAGGTCAAGATCTTTAATTTACTCTGCTGTAATATTGAATGTTTCTAATAGTTTCTTAACTGTATTGTAAATTAAAATTATAATTATAATTATATAATATTTAATAAAAAAAATAACCGTTTCAATTTAGATATTTTATGTTTTGAGAAAATTATATTATATTGATCTTAGATTTTCAGTTATTAAGTGTTATAATTAATAAAGTTTTTATGATTTGGTTTGACTCATGCGAACTCTACCATAAATGTGTTTATTAAATATAGTTTTAGGTATTTGATTTGTGACGTACAAGGACTAGAAAGGAATTGAACCTAGGGTCAATATCAATAATTTGCGCAATTTTCATTAATTTTTTAGCGTGTTTTTATTTATGTATGATGTCGCTATCGATGCAACCATATTTTTCTTATAGAATCAATATACATTGACACCGTTTGCTGAGAATAAGATAGTGAATTTGTTTGTAGAGTACTGTAACGATTAGATTTGTTACGTACAGCAAATGCTCTTTAGACAAGAGCCAATGCTATGCGAACGTAAACATAAGCTCGTTGTTCGAGGCAACCCTGCCCTGCTGCGGCACTGTGCGCAACTGGGTCAGTGGGCCGCCCCCCGCGCCGTTCTTCGCCCGCGCGGTGGCGCAACCGCGCGAACGCGCACTAACATAGACCTGGATCGCGGGAAAGTGGGTCACCGACTCACTTTCACTTATTACATGGGCTCCTAATCGTTTTCCATTGTGCGAGCGGGCGGGCGGGTTAGCGGGGCGCGCATGCGGGAGGCGCCGGCACGCGCGCCGTTGTCGCCGGCCGGCCGCCAGTCGATCGCGGGACCTCTCTTGATAGGCACGTGTACCACTGCGGTTATAATACTTGTCGCGATCGTAACGACGCGCGCCGTCAACAAACTCCAACAACAGTTTTCGTTGCGATAGTTTACTTGAGTTCGGCGCTCGGCGCCTTCTCTGTTCTAAACTTAAATTCTTATTGAACAAAATGTGCTGGATTTATGTGTCTCTTAACATAGTGCTTGAACAGGTGCAGCCCGCCAGCGGCAGATAGTGTTGCGGTCAGACCGCCAGTGAACTCAGTGACTGTGTGAACGTTGTTTCGGTTGAACGCCGTCGTAGGGATTTATAATAAGTTGCCGCTAACTGCGGCCGAGCATGACGATGGACCAGCAGACAGGCCTCATGTCCCTCAACATGTCCCCTTTTGATCTAAGTCCCGGTCCAGAAGGTTCTGGGTCTGGCAGTGGACCATCAGCCTCACAGCAATACGTGCCCCAAGGGGCTGCATACCAATGCACATCAGATAACCAACCCTTCGCGTACGCTAACTTGGACGCTTCCTATCTGTTTCCAACAGGTGCTGGTGGAGATTCTGGAGCGTACTTACCCGCAGCTGGGACTGTGTGTGATCAAACTGACACAAAAGATGTGATAGAAGAACTTTGTCCTGTTTGTGGTGACAAAGTTAGTGGATATCATTACGGTCTACTTACTTGTGAATCTTGTAAGGGTTTCTTTAAGAGGACCGTACAGAATAAGAAGGTTTACACATGTGTAGCAGAACGTGCATGTCATATTGATAAAACCCAGAGGAAAAGGTGTCCCTTCTGCCGTTTCCAGAAATGTCTGGATGTTGGAATGAAACTAGAAGGTAAGTTTAGATTTTAGAATTTTTTAAACTTTTTTATTGTATTTATAACTTGGTTTAGTTCCATTGGATGGGGTGGTGACTGTGTTAATACTTCAGAGAACCTGCGACCTTCGCCTAGTTTTCATCGTTATCTTATAGGTATCTTATCATGGAATAGATATAATCTAAAAACCCGAGAAATATTAAAAAAATTCCAATACATTATTTATCTATCTATAAAATAAAATTCTTATGAGAACTTGCTGAAAATGGATTAGTTCAAAGTTAACTCGACTTTCTGATTTGCTTAACTCCATTGCTCAAAACAATTAGGCAATAATTGTACGCGGTACGCCAAAGCGTTACCTAATGTCTTTGGATTGAAAAACTTCTTAGGTTGTTCTATATTCACTGAGATAATCAATTTATGATCTGACACATTTTTATAACATTATTGAACCTACTCAGAATAACATGAAACAAAGAATCGTCGATATTTATTATTACGTTCTGAAAATAAAAATAGGTCACCGCTCCGGTTAGATTGTCTTCACATACCTTGGGAAGCTGTATTATTGATTCTGATAATCTTTTCTATCCAGTTTTCTATTGTGTTATTTTCTATCTGAATACCTTATTTTTCAGCAGCAACCGGGAGTTAGTTTGATGGCGTTATTCCACAACTACAACACGCTTTAATCAGACTATAGTCAATTAATTAACGCTTTTGACACTTATCAATAAAATTCAGTTGCTTTACTTCCATTTAGTCTGCTTTATCATATTTTAATATGTATTGTTAGTTTTTGATATCACTAAAATTACTGTGTATAAATGTGTGATAAATTTTCTATGCATAATTTTATTAGCATTTAGATTTTTTACATATTTTCACATAATTGTTTTCTAAACGGCGTAGAGTTAAATTTTTACCCTATATCAGTCATCACTCGATTATCTTTAAAATATAATTAGTTTTTATTGTTTTCGGAGATTGAGTTATAAATTTTACTTGAAGCATAATTATTGTTAAGTATTCACTAGTTCGGTGATCAAATGGGGCGGAGTTTGAAGCGCAGATCATTCTAAATTTAAAACACGCGCGGCGGCATAGCGCCCTGACCTACTTGCAAGCGGGGCCGCGATGCGGCGCGCGCGCTGCCTGTTGTGGTGCGTTCATGTATATACGCAACAGATGATTGTAAATGTGTGCGTGAGCCACTCGCCATTGCGCGTTTCGCCAGATGCTGGGATTTTTGCAACATCTATTACTTCCATTGAAATGTGTATTCATAATATTTGCTTAATTATATGTCCAAAATACTGTTTGGGTTTCCCAATTTTGACGGATAAACAAAAGAAAGCCTATTGTATTAATTTGGCTAAAAATACATGTATAAATGGTATTGAATTGTTAATATCTCTTGTTCATTCACTTCACCCGCATATATGCATATATAAGCAGTTTCCCTTGCGGTTTAAGTCATTTATTCAGAATAATTTTTCATATTATACCATGTTTATATTATTATGTCCACATTCTTGATTGAGTCTTGACAGGCATCGGAGTATTCATGATGGAGCATCCATCATGAATACTACGCAAATTTTAGGGACTTGTATTTTTAATATAGCCATCAAATGTTGGAGTAGGTGTGTAGTAATACTGAAGCTTATGTGAGATGGCACAATTCTCACAAATCGGTTGGTGACCCGAATAGCGGCTGTTGCGAGAGGTTCGCACCGCCCGACCTGCAACCAAGCAAGCCTTGTGTAATGCATAAACTATTTTACTGTTATTTAAGTTTGTTTAGACATTTACTTTGGTTTTTTAGTATTTCTTAATAGTGTAAAGACTTTTACAGTATTAAAAAGGCAACTTTCAATACGTTTGTCGCTTTGTGATATAATTCCAAGCCACTCAGATATCTAACCTGCCTCTCCAATTGTCTTACGTTCATCGTCACCAGTCATCATATCCAGCGGTTATCAAGCAATTTTTTAAGTAGTAGCTTCGAGTGGAGCATACTCAAGCGACTGTGCCGTGTATTTCGACACAATCGACCGTTCAGTGGGGTGACTGCGCAAGCGTCATTTCACAAGACGCCTCGCTCGACCTGTCGCAATGGACTACCCAAATGTGACCTGAACACGTATCACGTTACAGCTTAAAAACTATGCGTGCAGTTTTCTATGTCCAATTTATTCCAACCATTCCTAATAGATCTCAATATTGCAAACGTAAGGAGGATGAAACTTTTAAATCATGCATTCGTTTTATATGAAAACGCAGCATTAGAATATTGTCAAATGAACGTTGCTGATTCTTAAACGTTTGTCCACAAATTGGTGTTCACAGTTCACATCACCTTACGTAATCAGAGGCGTCGCCGCGCTACGCTTGTTTCACACAGCGACAGTTAAAACGTAATCAGTATTCAGGCTGATGTTCTATTCAGTGTTTGGTTGTATAGTTCTCTATATTTAATTACGCAATTTTATTACACCATACGTAAATAATTATAATGCATTTTTTGCCAAAGGCGTCTTATGTATTTTAATTCTAATTAGGATCTGATTGACATAAGCTTAATACCCTTTTACCTATTATCTTTAAAATTAGATGATGGCCATATCCACACCTTTGAGAATTTGGACAGGGTTCAGGCGTTCGTGGCCCGTGACAGATGTTAGATGACAATAAAAACGCGCGCGCCAGCCGACTATTTCGGCGCGCTGCCTTGACCTGAATTAAGCGTTTCGACAGAGCGGCCTCGTAAACCGGGCCTTTCTATTTTTTAGGCATTACTTTATTACGGCAATTGTATGGAACTGGTTGAAAATTAAATAAAAAAAATAAGTATATAAAAGCATAGGTTATAAACAGAACGCAACGTAACAATCATGTCAGAAATTCAATGATGGACATTATATGTTAGTTAGCGATTGATTTGTGGGCGCTTTATAACTTGAAAACCAAAAGTGTTTTAATGGTTTTGTAATCAGTACAGTAGAGATCTTGACATAGTTGGGTACCTCAACATGGACGTTGATTTATCTCGTTTTCTTGTGTAACGATCACAGCCATGCTATCTACAAAGCGCGATAAAGTACGTACGAGTGTTCGTAGGTATTCGGCAATATTCGGAGTTGGTCGTACGTAACGAGGCGATGAGCGGGGGGCGCCGCCAGCCTTGACCAAGTTTCACCAACTCGTCGGCACAAGGAGCGTTCCCCACCTCTTCCCGTCCTTTCGGAACATACAATTTTTTATCTCGTTGACACGATTACTTCATTTGGCGACCCTGATGAATATTCCAAGGTCATATCTCAGTAATCACTGATTCAATCTTGTCATTTACTGATTGTGGCTTGCGCCGTTTGAGGCCGCTGCGGATTAATCTGCTGTGTGCGTGTCGCTAGGGTCGACCTTGACCCATCTTCAGCAACTAGGCCATATCTTAGCCGCAAATAGCTTTAGAACGCAAGGTGAATATGTATATTCGTTTGCTATTTTCGCACTGTTTCTTTGTCACACAGTTGTGCTTTTAATTTGTAAAACTGACCTTGACCTTGATCTACTTATATTGTGTTATAAGTGCCTGACCTCGTTTCCAATATTATCAGCTACTATCGTTTGCTCATTATAATACAGATATATTATTTGATGCACTATTTCATAGAAAATGTTCTCTATGTCATCGCTAATGTCCAAACGCAAACAACTTATCGACTCAACTAAAGTATCGGACCTAGATCGTGCAAAGGTATATGTAAAATGACTTTATTTTATTTATTATAAAGTACTTAATACTTTATATAAGAAACATCAAGTAATTATACATAAATTTGTGTGTGTTTGGTTTATTAGTCAAGTTTTTAAAGTAAATAACTAAAACACTCGCATATATAATATAGGCAGTGAATGGAAACCGCAAATGTGCTGGTATTAGTCATGATAAAGTAAATTAGTTGTGCTTCACATAATATCCGGCTAAAAGAATAGCTTCATAAAAACTCGTGAAAACGTCGTTGAAGAAATTAAAGTTAAATGATAACGTACTGAATTTATAAGGCATAATACTAGTTATTTAAAGCCCTCGAAATTGTTTACAACAAATAACTAGTTTAAGCAGTTATAAGGCATACAAAGGAACGCAGCGTAGTCACGAAAGGTAACATTTGCCAATATTACGAAGCAATATTTTTATGATCGGATTCGTTACATTATGGTAAAAATAATTTAATTGGTACGGCGATGTATGTTATATATTTTGAGTCGTATAGTTTTTCTCATATAATTTAAATTCAATGGTGACATTAAAAAATGCGATGGATATAAACCTAACTGGAATCTTGTAAGAGTAATTGGCCTATCGCATGCTAATTCATGGCTGTGTAAAATTTTAAAAGAACGTTGATTCCGCAATAGAAAAGTATCGTAAGTTATGTCCAAGGATGTAATTTACATTCTGATAAGAGAAAGAAAAGAACTAAAACCAGTTCAAATTGTGTCAAGGGACGACCCTGTAAACCCGTTTTGACAAATGTGTGGACAATCAATGTAACAGCTACATTTAGTTCCTGTAAGTCGTTGCGAAGGAATTTATTTATATTTAAAAAAATGTATAACAGTCGAACAGGATTGCTGGAATAGATACGCTTCTTGGAATTGTAATATAACCTTTAGATGCCAGAATAGCAAAAGTTTAAAATATTCTTACCCGTTCTGCGGTGCGGTGGTAAGTACATAAATTCTTTGGTGAAACAGACTGCAATACGAAACTTGTGGAATTGCACACAACAACGCTCAAATCCGTTACGCTTGGCATCTCACTTGGATTCTTTGACGTGCCCTATAAGTTTGTCCTTTTCGCGCACAGGCACGTTCGTTACAATAAAAACTGGTTGTTATTTTTAACTCGTGGGTTGGGCGAGTCGGCAAGCCACTGAAAGCCCCCTTCCGTTCCAGGTTCAGACTTATTTATTTACAGTTTGTAACAGACCCGATAACTTGTCTGTTGCGCCTTCCTTATCGTCGTGGCGAGCTTTTTGTAATGTACTTGACTCATTTATGATTGGGAAATAAGAAGTGTCAAGATTATTTTAAAGCATTGCCTCTCAAGGCTGGTAGGCTCAACTAGATGCTTCAGTCCATGTTTTACTATACTTTCGTATTGTTTGGCAATTTCACGTTGGGTGAGAAATGTGTTAACAACGTCATGTCTCGTTCGAGCTCCTGGTTCCCTCTGCTTCCCGCGGGCTGCGTATCCGGTATACACGTCGAGTCGCGTATTAATTTCAAACATATGTGTATATGTAAATTATGAGAATATATTTGTTCTCATTCTAGAGGCACCCTTTTAGACTCTACCTCTCAAAGAATCGGAACGAGCATAAATTGCTGATATCGTGTGAAGTAGCCGCTTGATACTTTGGAATTTTGCCAATATAATAAAGTACAGTAGTCTGTGTACATTATGGGGACGCTGTCCTAAATTTCAAGAATGTTAATCAAGTTTTATCGATTCATAGGCTACGATACTACGCTTTGGGATCGATAGTCGATTACCACGACTCTAGTATAAATATTATACTAGAGACTCTAGTATTAATATATTCAAGATTGTTTTGATCAATCGCAGAGTTTTAGTTTTATCATGAAGTGAACATATCCAGAAATATATTCAGTTGCGGCAAGAAGTTTTCTTTTAAATTATTGTAACAAAATAGGAAGAATGTAGTGTAGTTACAGTGAGCTCTCGAAATAAAGTCTTATCTTTGCGACGCTGATAAGAAATGAAACCGTCTTAGACTAATTTTATATGATAGTATACAAAATACTAGTTTTAGTTTTTCTCATATTAAAATATCGTCTCGGCTCCAACTACTATGTGAGATTGAGTTTTATCCTAATTTTATCAACGTACTCGTAAACCCTACTTTTACGTTTACATAAGAAATACGTAAATACACGGTCACCATCATTATCCAATTCGAAAATGTAAGGTCACAGTTTTCCTGCTATTATATTTTAATATTTTTTTTTAATTTTCCAGCTGTGCGAGCAGATCGTATGCGCGGTGGCCGCAATAAGTTCGGACCCATGTACAAACGTGACCGTGCCCGTAAACTACAAATGATGAGGCAAAGACAGATTGCAGTACAAACCCTTCGTGGCTCCCTCGGAGATGGCGGGTTGGTTCTTGGATTCAGTTCACCGTACACCTCGGTGCCTGTTAAGCAGGAGATACAGATCCCACAAGTTTCCTCGCTGACGTCTTCTCCTGAGTCGTCGCCAGGACCGGCACTTCTAGCGGCACAGCCACAGGTGCCACAGGCTCCGCCCCCTCCAGCCCACGACAAGTGGGACGCTCATTCTCCACACTCAGCCTCACCGGATGCCTTTGCATTCGACAACCAAGCCACAGCTGCTGCCACACCGTCCAGCACTGCAGAGGCCACCAGCACCGAGACGCTTCGAGTGTCACCCATGATACGAGAATTCGTCCAGACTATCGACGACAGAGAATGGCAAAACTCTCTGTTTGGCCTCCTACAGAGCCAAACCTACAACCAATGTGAAGTGGATCTCTTCGAGCTGATGTGCAAAGTCCTGGATCAAAATCTGTTCTCCCAAGTGGATTGGGCGAGAAACACCGTGTTCTTTAAGTATTTAAAGGTGAATTTCAGATAAGTATAAGTGTCCTTTCCCGAATCCTTTCAACCCGTCCGGTGTACACCAAATGCTAGCGAATTTTGCGACTGTATTTGCGATTTTTTTAGCTATGCGAAGTATTTTTGTGTTTATTATCATAAGATAGGGGATATGATTTTGTTAATAGGAGAGCGTGTGACGCATAGTGGTGCGGTGCCGTTGGCAATCGATACTCTGCCGCCCGCGACGCGCCTCAACTGGGTCAAGTTCCCACGACAAGCATGCCGCCAAATGCTATTCGATCTATAATAACGTTCCTAATTACATTACTTATCACTGAGTAGGTCAACGACTAAAATAGTATTTTGTGAACGCCTCCCGTTTAATTCGTCACTGTTTTTACTTGATAATCATTTCCTAGTCGACATCCATACATGCAGTAGTTTCCGGTGCTGTAAAAAATATTTATATTCCAAAAGAATCTAACCTATTCATGAACGTCGTTCATGAATACAAATGATCCCGTATCCAGCGATCAATTATGCGTATTTGTACAGGAGTTCAATCAATCAGAAAAAGCCAACGCAGAAGCTAGCTCGCGCTCCGTGGTCGCCGTACGCTTACGCAAGACCCGTAACCGGTCACGTGGACTTGCGACGTTGCCGCGCCGCGTGTTTCATCTTCTCGCTCCCACAGACGGCCTCCACTTTGCAGCTAGCAATTTTAATTTGTGCTAAATGACTATGCTTGTTTACGACTCATTCTGAGAATTAGGACGGCACTACGAACATGAATCTTTTCAGCTTTTAAAAGTGTGTTTACGGAAATTAAGAATATACGTATATTGATCCGCGTACACACATCTTTCTATACATTTGTATTTAATGACCTCATGGGCTTTAATAGATGGCTAGATAGTGAAGTAATGAGCTTACAAGATCAATGTTGATGCTATGCTTTCTCCAGACGGAAATGATGTAACGGAATAGCGTGCGGTGCGGCAACGTTGTACTTTCATCGGTGCTCTTGACACAGTGCCCGTGGCCGAGTTGCCGCGAGAAAGCACTTTTTACCGCGCTCGTAATCACTGCTAACCGAGACGTAACTAGTTAACCGGCCTTTCGTTGCTTTCTCTTATGTAACATTCAACGAGTCACGATAAATTTCGACTTTAGGCGCATACCGCATTGAATGGAACACGCATTGACGTCTTACAACGTCAATGTTTAATAACCACTTATCAGACAAACGATCGAATGAACATAATTGAGGATTCTAAGTTTTCTTTGTAAATTCTTGACACAGCATAATTTACACGGTCTATGTCGTGCAATTTGGTTAAGTATTTCGCCTTTCTATTACATCGTGCTACATTTTGCCAAGATATTAGCCAAGCCTCGGTTTCAAAACCGCTCATAATAACAATGAGCCTGGCAAATTATACGCTCTACATATTCTTTGTAAAATATACGCTATTTATTATGCATATTAAAACATATAAATTAAGTAATAACTGATAAATTTAAACGATTTTGTGAGGCTTGTTGGAATCTAACAAAAACCTATTAACGTAAGTGGACAAAAAATATTCAATATTATATGTAAGTTTTTCACAAATTTAACTATTTAATCTGCGTGACAAAGGCGTGGTATATATTTAAATTGACGTATTAGTATGGTATCTGGTACTCGCATGTCGAGGCGACTTTGACCCAGATTTGCCTTGTGCGGGCATCACGGATAGTCAATAATTAAAACACATCTTACATGGGTAATAAAACGCCCAAAAACTAGCAGTTGAATAATAATGAAATCGTTCTAGATGTAACAGATTTCGGTGACGGATGTCGGCCTGATCTTGATATTGTGTAATCGGTGGTTTCTAAACTTTAGTTGTGTCGTTTCGTAAACGCGCAGCCCTCGAAATAATGTAGGTCGCGTTGTGTTCGGTTGGCTTCATATAATGCATAACCAGTTGCGTCACACGTCCTCAGATCCTTAGAACTTCCGGTGAACAGGGCGGTTCTGCCTTGCGAACGTCTAATACAACTAAATAACCGCTCTGTTACCGACACTACAAGATTGCAATTTTGTAATTGCCGTTTAAAAATTTTCCGTATAGAACCGCTTCGCTTTTCAGGTTGACGATCAAATGAAACTGCTGCAACACTCATGGTCGGATATGCTGGTGTTGGACCACCTTCACCAGCGGATGCATAACGGGCTACCAGACGAAACCACCCTTCACAACGGCCAGAAGTTTGATCTCCTATGCCTCGGTCTTCTGGGGGTGCCTTCACTGGCAGACCACTTCAACGAGCTCCAGAATAAATTAGCTGAGCTCAAATTCGACGTACCTGATTACATATGTGTGAAATTCCTCCTGCTCTTAAACCCTGGTCAGTATTTCTGTTGTGTTATTTTTAATGTTTTTTATTCATTTGTGTGACTTATGTGCGCTATGTGGCGAATTTTATTTCTGTTTAATTTTTATGAAGATTTGTGACTTCTTTTATTTGTTTGAAGAGTTCTCTTGGGGTTTCAGACGTGCGGGGTATCGTAAACGTGAAATGCGTCAGAGATGGTTACCAGACAGTGCAGGCCGCTCTTCTAGACTACACACTTACCTGCTATCCCACGATACAGGTAACGTATGACGTATAATGTACCTGAACAGTACATGTCAAACAAAAACATTAGTTTTACATATTATATCTCTCCCATAATACTCTCCTAAAGTCGTAAAAATGATTGATGAACTACTGAACCACAAAGAACGGTGGCCGTTGATACATAATCTCATACTAAAATAAGTCCTGAGAACATACGTCGCTGTACTGCTCCTTGTTAGGATGAAAGGCACACAATAACGTCAGCCGTAAGGATATGGAGAAATTGTTAGTTTGGAAAGAAATAAAGGTTGAACTGATGCTGTAATTTGTAAGCTGTAACGAACACGCACAAAAACACTGACTGAAAAAGTGAAAAAATGCGCGGATCGGCCGAGTAAAAATATTTTTGTGATCATGACCCTCAATTAATATTATAAAATAAAAATTATCTATTTCGAACAAATACATAACAGAATACAACAGGCTTTTAATTTAAAAGTTCAAAATAAGCAATTTGAATACTGAATTTCACATTTTGTGGTTAACAAACTGTTTTATTATTTCTATTATTATTACGGAAATAAAACCATATAAAAATTAGGTTTTTCCTATGTTCATGAAACTTTTAATATTCTGTAGTCTTTATAGTATATGTTAATTACTACTTACATTTTTAATATGATTAACGTAGGCTTCGTTCAAATTGCTTGTTTAATAAACGCAGTATTAGATTTGATACCGAAACTATCACAAAACTGATTTGTTATGTCGTAATACAATGCAATATTTGTATCGGTTTCATTTTAACTCTATTACAATATGATTGTCGGCAATTGAGAAAAAATCTAGCGGCATGTAACTTAATATTTCTAAATATTCCTTACGAAAAGGTATGGATTCATTCTGGGCGTTCCATTTTCCATATATGCAATTACCTTATTTGTTACACCAGGTTCCGTTTTTTTTATTTTTACTTTTACATTATCAACTGTTTCAGAAGTTACATGTTAAATATTATCTTGTTAAATATTTAAACATAAATTTGTATATGTTAATTTTCAGGACAAATTTGGCAAATTAGTGATGGTGGTGCCTGAAATTCATGCGCTCGCGGCGCGAGGCGAAGAGCACTTGTATCAGCGACATTGCGCGGGTCAGGCGCCAACACAGACTCTACTTATGGAAATGCTGCACGCTAAACGCAAGTAAGTTCCTTTTGAGATTTAAGACAAACCGCACAATTATTTTGGACGTGTAATCGTTAATAATTTAAATAATAAAATTTTCATAGCAATTAAAATTTTAATGTCAGCAATTTTAAAGAATTTCTAAATTCAAATCTCTATATAAATTTGTTTAACTAAGTTGTGTAATCAAAATAAGTAGTTTTTGTTGCCGTCATATGAAGAGGTGAATTACAAAATAATGAATGCTGTATATTATAGAAAAAAAATCGAACCTAAAAGTATAATAATAAGTGGACAAAAAGTTCGTAGGCTGACATAGATGGCGCTACTAGGGTTAAATTAATATGATTTTTATTTACTTCTATCCTTCAAGTCTCGTATAAATTTGACAACTTTAGTACTACAATTAATTTGTGAGATATAGTATTTTGAGTACAGGAACTTTTGTTTGTTAAGAAGTGGTTTGCTAAGTTTAAACGCGGCGAAATGAGCACCGAAGACTATGCAACCACTGATAGACGCTCCAAAGAGTCTGTTACCGACGAAAACATTAAAAATAAAATTGATTTTTATGTATTTACATATTTAAAGCAGAAACGAACTCACCTTTCGCATGTCAAATAAGTTTTCATAAATCACGTAAAATTACAACATTTCTTAAAATTCGTTTCTAAATTCAAATGATTGATGTTGAACTTGATCGGACGCGTTCTAATTTTAAATTAATAATAGATTTTGTATAAAATATATTGAGTATTATACGCAACGTTGCCTTCGATCGTGATTGGTCAAACGTAATATGACGTATGTCACGTGGCACTTATTGGACAAGATACTGTTAACCAAACATAATTAGTCGCACAATCATTTCGTCAGGCTGAACCACAAGAAATGATATAGATTTAGACTGTTTAAAACATATGGTAAATGTATTATTCTAGGCCAAACGGTGGTGATATGATTAACCGGAATGCTGAGCACACGTCAACTCTAGACAGATTGTATGTTACCTATTATAATTGTATTCAATCATCCTTTATAGAGTTGCCAGACAAAAACCGAAGCTAGCATATTTTGTGATGTTTCTCTTTAATTACTTATATATTTCCATTTCTGGCAACTTTATAGTAAATTAATAATTTGCATTTTGCAGAAGTAATTTGAATCATACATAATATTTTTATTTAAAATTAAAAATCCAATTGAATAAGTGAAATGCAAATTAACTCATTTTTTAAATAATACCTCATTATGTAGCCTATTGCACACACATATTTTATCACATTAATTCTAGCATATACATAATAATTGCCATTTTATGTAACTAAGGAAATTTTAGTGTATGTACTGAATTTAATATATTTATTTATTTATTGTATATCAAAACTAGATTTATTAAAGATTATCTAAATTCATTAAATTTTCCTGACTCACAGTAGATTTAGGTTTTATTATCTTACAAGGTATTGCAATAACTACTTAAATTAAATCTTATTGGAAAATTTTGACTAAATTCTCTGTTTTTGTTTAAGAACTCTACCAACTCTGTAAAATTGTCTGTACGCACGAAGGAAAGTGACAGAGATCTATAGTTACAACGGTTCATTTAGGAGCTAAAACTCCAAAATAAACTATAAAATCACAAAGTAGATAGGCGAGGAAATATTGACTGGGGAAAGATTTTATTTACAATTTTTATTCCACTTGGAAATCACAACTAGGTCGTGTCAGCACGAAGAATACGATAAATTAGATTAGTAGGACGAACAGATCTCGCCTCGCCCTATTTGTGCTCTGCAATATTTGCATACGTCGCTATTAAAATATTCGCGTTGCAATCCGAGTGATGTAATCAAAATTTTGTGCAATTCACAAAATATTGAACACATTGTATAACTCGTTGGATGATATTTACTTATTTTATTAAAGATATTATGAAAATACAGCACTAAAAATTAATTTTTAAAGAAATATAAATGAGCCAAAAAGGGAGCCTTCTATCAAGTCGTAGAAGCCTTTGAAGCCGTATTGCGGTCATAGTCTAGTTGCCAAGATTGCAGTGACCTACTTCATTATAGTTTTAAATAAAATTCTTTATTAAGTAGACCTTTAGGCTATTAAGTTTAAAATTTCTTGTGTTTATGTCAGGTGCGGTTTCCTGCCCAACGACACGATTGAGCCGCATGCTCCTATATAGTAAGCATTAAAATATTGTCTCAAAAGGCACCTTTTGCACTAAAAAGTGGATTGTTTCAGACACCAACCGCATTGGCTTGTACCATGGAATAGATAAATGGATTGGTACTTGAATTAGCATACAATGAGATGTCCAGACAAAATTTGATCAAATATTTTTTTATCTATTCTATGGTATATAGGTACAAAATATAGTTTATAAAGTTTACTTCAATGTCATACATACTCTGTCTACGGTCTTATTTATGAACATACTAATATGTTAAGAGGCTCTTTAATCTTCTGATACATATTTAAATATTGTTACTTTAAAAATACTGTATCTATTTCTGAAACAACCTACTCTCAGCACTATCACTAAATAGCACTAATATTTCGATTTCATGGTTATGCGGCTCAAACGTTACACTGCACTGTAACATCATAGACGCTTGCAATTAACGGGTGTCCTGGTGACTGGTTAACATCGTTTGGGCGCTTTGTATGCAGACTAAAACATTAAAATCTTCTTACTTTTGTATATAACCTTAAATGTAGTAAAATCCAATTGATTGACAAAACCCAACACTTAAATAGATTCAATGTGACACACTTATGTCTCCCACGTTCGCTTCGATTACTTCGCTATGACGAATTAAATTTTTATATTAAATATTCATTGCTCAAATTAAATACAATATAGTTAAGTTCTTTTTGATATTTTTTGTAAACAATAGTCTGGCTACATTTTGCCCAATATCACGAACTTTATCCATGGTAAACTCTTAAAAACTAACATTGTGAAATCTCGTTTAATATATTGTAATTATTTCCAGATCTTGAAACACCATTGAAGAGGAGCAGATTATTATCGAGGCTCCTCCAACAGCAAATGAAATAGCTACTACAAAATATTACTTATTATTGATATAATTTAGTTTTACTTGGTGTGAGTTATGTATATTGTGCCGAACGCCATATGGCGTACCTAGTCCCACAGATTTTATCTAATGCAGAAATATTTAACATTCGCGTAGCTATTTATTTTCCGGAATCAGTCCTACGTGGTGTCTTTAGAAATTGCGTGGTCTGTAAATATGTTTTATCAAAATTATAATTTTCGATTTAAATAAGCTTATTCCGGTGCATTAAGGGAATTAATATACATATTTTAGGAAAACGTCTGTGATTTTAAACGAAAATTGATGAACCATTATGTTAGTGTGTTGTGTAGATGTTAGTTTTAAAATCATGTCAGCGGGAAGACCGCTTTTCATTCATTTTAATATAAATCATTTATTATATAAATATATTAATTGTTTATAAGTAGAGCACAGCCGTGTTCTTATGAAGTTGTTAGAACGGTGTTTCATGTTGATAATGTAATGTAGTTATTTGGCTGAAGATATTTCAGTTTTAAGAGTTTATATTTAATAATCTATAACCACAGGTATATTATTCAGATCATCTTTTAACTTTACATTTGTTCAAAAGAGTTTTAAAATCTAATCTAAATGTTGTATAAAATTTAAATATATATGAAATTTATCGGCCGTACCAGTACAAATATGTAATTATACCTAATCTTTGTAAATATTTAAATAGCACATAACAGTGGAAACGCTACTTCTATTGTAAAGCCTTAAAAATCATAGATTTTTAAAAAGATGGGTACTAGCGTCAAATGCGAGGAGACAATGTATTTTTATAAAGCATATTGTTCTTTATTAACATATATAATATGTTAACTGAAAGTACATTATTTCGTATTTTTCTAACATAGCGTAATGTAAACGAAAATCATTTGTGTGATACAACTTGCGTTACAAATCTAATTTGAGAACGTTTTATTTAAGGCTTTCGCGGATTTCAATAATTCAATGTGATTGTCGGTTTGTTTATTTCGTTTTGCACTAAGTGCCACATCCAGTACATAATTAGATTTTATGAGTCTTTTCACACGCATTCTGTGGCTCTTAAACTTTTATATATAGTTAGGGATTATTGCACCGTTTGTATTTAAACCGTCCAGTGAACTGATTTAATAAAATCTTGCGGTCTCGCGTCAATTTAGTTTAGAGTTCATTGGTGAATAAAATTTAATGTTCCTCAAAAGTTGCCAGATCGGAAATATCGTTTTAAAGTACAGTATGGTGCAGCAGGAAACCCCGTTGTATATATTTTCCGTCGCTGTTCAGATATATAATTTTATATATAAATAAAAAATCCGAAAATTTCTTATACTCGATGCTTTATTGAACGCAAAGCTGATCTGTGATGGTATGAAATAGTTAGGTACATAGGCTGTGGGTTTTTCCTTACTAATGGGGCAACGATATTTCACTGCAAACACCTTGAACATTTTATAATATTAATTATCAATTATCAATTTTATCCAATTTTTAGCGATTTGTAGATAGATTTCCTTCGCATTTTAACACGAGTCAAAGATCGGGCGCGATTTTGGACAATTTCTTTTTATTACACCATTTTGTGCTTCCCAGCACGCGTTACCATTATTGCAGTATTTTAAACAATTAATGTCAATAAATTTGACACAATCAACGTACCAATTATATTTTATTACAGTATTTATTTTAATCAGATTTTGATGTGGTCAGTGAGTGCCATTACCAAAACAGACGTTATGTTAAATGCACGGCCCAAACTGATCAATGAGTTTAGTTTTAGGAGAAAAAAACAACAGAAGCATGTCAGTGTTCATAACGTTAAGACATTTTATTTTCACCCTACTGTAATTATGATTTTGATATTTAAATAATCGCTATATAGATAAAATAGTTTATGCTTAATTAAACTACTATATTATCTTAGGTAACGCAACTATATGTTGTATAGTGTTTTGTAAGTAAGTGTTTTATAACGTCGAGTAAGAGAAGTGTTTAATTGTTTCGGTGAGGTGAATTATATACCAAATTGGCGTTGGTAACGCTCACGCGGTAACGGTGTGGTAAAATGTGAAACGGGGATTCGAAGGCTTTAAGGCATTCGCTCTTATTCGTTCGCTGGACCCCCGTTGCCGTTGGGCACGCTTGTTCGGAACAAAGTCTCCTGTACATTACGAAATAATGCCCCATGCCTGGTCGGATTTATTGTTTTATTTAAAATCGTCACACTTGATTCCTTCAAACCATCAAACCACCTACAAAATTGTAGGTGAATAGAGGTTTGAATTCTTGTTGTGTCGCATTAAAATGACCAGATATTTTATATCTTTGTCGATATCGGGCCGGGCATAACCGCGGTGGCGCCATCTACTGCTCAGAACTTATGTTTTCCGTAGTAGAAAGCGCCGCGAAACGGTCACATTGTGAGAACATTTTCGTTTCGTAGTGTAAAGGCAAATCAGTGATTCAATTGCGTACTACATGAAGTGTACAATTGAATTACTGCGAGCACTTTGTACTTTAGCGTCCGCCAGCCTCAATTGCTTAGTTAGACGATTTATTGTATTCTATAACTACTTAATCTTGATTACACTTGTTCCTTTAATCACGCTTAATTCAGGAGAATACAAACTTTGTCGAGTGGACTTTGAAACACTAAGCAATCGTCGGCAGGACGCGTCACACATTCCAAAATAACAATAATCTTAACGTAATAACGCACGCCAACAAATGCGTTACAATATGTAATTTAACCACTTTGTTGTTCATTACCGATAAGTTAGATTTAATCTCAGTCGATGTTGTTTATTTTAGTTTGTGTATAGTATTTTTCAATTAAGTTTATGTGAATAACGTGAAATGAGCGAATCGACACGCCTAAGCCTGGAGGGTTCATGATAGCTGTTAATCTTAAGTACCTAAGTGATTTTCTTCTTTTGCACCTAACGTTCTTTGTTCGCGAAGCGTACGTTACGTGGGTTTGCTGCAGACGTCTAAAAAACGATCAATTGCGATTCGCATGTTCGATGTCGCACTCCCCTTGTATCGTTATTGTAAATATAGATAGTTCGAGGTATACAAAAATTGAACTTTAATATAATTTAAGCTAAATACAGCTTATTTTAATGTATATTGGATGTGTTTTACAATATGTATTTTCGGCCTTGAGTTGTAATTTTTGTATTTAAACTAAGCTTCATAAATTCAGTACGCATTCGCCCCTTTGTTAACTGAACGTCATCACATCACACGAACTTTACAAGTGACCACATCACACGAAAGCTAAACATATCGTACTTCAGTGAACAAAGGAGCCCGAAATCCATTACCTCACATTTTTGTACATTATTGTTATTATCCTTATTTGTATTTCGAGGTGTTAAGTTTGAACAGCGAACACGAAATGTGTTTATAGATGTCGACTTAGATACATATATGAGGCGGTTTGTCACCGCCCATTCGGTGTATTTATTTTCATGGTGTTTAATGAATATTGTGAGACGCACGACGCGTCGCCGGTGGCGATGGCCGCCGACGACCGTTACTGTAGAAATAAATAATATTTTCGTTTAAATTGTCTTTTCTTTCTACCAAAGTTCAGTTGTTGAGAAATTTATTTTTATGGAAGAATTTTATTTTAAGATAGAACGATCTTCAATTTTTGTAGTTATTCAGGCTTGTACTATTAACATTTATTCATGCTTTTATCATACCGGTAGGTAGGTAGAGGGTAGGTTCAAATGTTACCATGGCATTACTATGTAATAGAGACTTATACTTAAGCATGTTTCTCTATTTCTATTTCCTAAATATTTAGCTTTCTTTTTTTATTTAATGAGGAAAATGGAGCTCATCTGATGTTAAGTGATACCGCCGCCTATGGATACAATGCCAGGAGGACAAGTGCGTTGCCGGCTTTTTAAGAAATGGTACAATCTGTTTTTGAAGGACCCTAATTCGAATTGGTTTAGAACTAAGACAAAAATTGCCTTAAAAAACGCTCAGTTGTGGAATGATGGACGTATTTTGTATTCTTGTTTGATGTCCAATAGTGTACCTCAACTCTATTAATCCAAACAACTCCCTCTTAAAACTCCATGATAAATGCGGTAGAAGATATGGTAGAAATTTTCTTCTTGTTCTAATACCTGATAATTATAACGTGATACTTATTCCCAATATTAAAAAAACCTCAATTCATTCAATAATATTTATTCTACATTTATAAAAACAAATCCAATAATAACTTCACTTAAATTATTAAGGTTGCATTCTTAGGGATCCATCAAGTCTAATTGTTTCACCATTTATCATTGGGTTCTGTATAATACTTTGCACCAGCAACGCATATTCTTCAGGGTGGCCTAATCTTGATGGAAATGGCACAGATGACTCCAGCTGCTTAATAGCTGGTTCCGACAATTGGTCCATCATTGGTGTTCTAAATAGACCTGTAAAAATGAAAATATTTAAATTCATGAAATATTTTATTTACTCCAAATAGGTAATACTATAATGACTCAATAGTTCTAACTTATTTTACGCTCGTATTTTTTGAATAATAACAGAAATTTTTAAAACTCTTGGCGATTTTATTGTGATGAATAAATATAGAAACTACAAATATCGTAATTATAGGATAATTTGCAGTATGAAATCATAATTCTAGGCAATGCTTTGCGAAAGTTGTTCCAATATTCATACAGTTAAGATTGGTAGGTTATTCATATTCTAAATAAAAAGCCCTAAAAAAATATATTGCAAATGTCGCAAATATTAGGTCCTTATACATATGAAATTGGCGATTTGCATCGCAGGAACAAAAAGTAGAACAAGAATATATTCTATTTAAATTCTAATTAAATGTAATTAATCGAGTATTGCTATCTATGCACTTTTGCCATCTAATAGGTAACAATGGTTATGTTCACTCCCTGTTTTTCCGAGTCTAGGTTATACCAGTCTAGGTTAGATGATATGCAATTACAACTATACAAAATTTAGTAACTTTAAAATATTGAACCTCCAAAGGCTCTTTGAGCGTATACAAGCTAGCTATTGTATTTACCTGGCGCTATAGTAACAACTCGAATGCCTTGCTTCGCAAGATCACGCGCCACGGGCAGCGTCATACCAACAACACCAGCTTTCGACGCTGAGTAAGCAGCTTGACCAATCTGTAAATTACATTGTTCATACAATATCTAATAAGAGAAGCTATTGAAGAAATATGTAGCTATTTCTTACCTGACCATCAAAGGCTGCTATACTTGCTGTGTTTATAATTAGACCTCTCTGACCATCAGCATTAGGAGCATTCTTTCCAATCAATCCAGCCACTAGTCGGATCACATTAAATGTGCCCACTAGGTTCACCTTAAATATTATTTATGTTATTTTATTTCAATTTAATTGAAATTTAATTTTCAATTAAATCAAATACTACAAACCTCAATGGTTTTTTGAAAAGCTTTTAAATCAAATGGTTGATTTTTCTTAAAGTTGTATATTCTAGAGGCAGTTGCGATTCCGGCACAGTTGACAGCTACATCTAATCTTCCAAACTTGTCCACTGTTGTCTGAAGAGCATTCCTAATATCTTTTTCTGATGTAACCTGCAATAGTTATTTTATTATTTTAAACAGTTTCATTTAACAAAGTATCATCTGTGTGCACAATTAATATGGGCCTTGGTTTAATTATTCAAAGACTTTCGTATTTGACAACCTATAAAGAATCTTATTTGAAGAGAAATTAAATTATAATAAATGGGTAATATGTAGCATGACCATAAATGTTATGAATTTTTTTTATTTTCAGGGGCTATATTTCCACATAATGATTTTTTTTAAATTTCAGACTATTAATATTAACAATTGTAAAAACTATAAAATTAAACTCAGATAATTATTAATAGCTATAAGAAATGCTAAAGAATTAATTAAAGTAATTTTTGTAGTTAACACAAAGGAAAAGTTAATGTATGCAAATTAGCTACTATTATGTATAATTCAGATATGGTTATCAAACTGCATATTAAAGAATTCTATAATGAGGAAGGGCCATTAGAATGTTTTTAGGGTAATATTTTATGGTCTCTGTATTTGTTGTCAATAATAATACATAGTTGGCCACAACATAACTAGAATAAAGCTTAAACATAGGACCAATATGGCAGTAAGTAGTGTTATGATATGTTTTTGTATAAATAACAATTGAATAAAAAAGCAGACTAAATATGAGAACTAGAACATCAAACTCACAAAATTCAGCCAATTTATCACCTTGCTTGCAAATGTTGAAATAAACTGTGTTCGTAGGATTAAGTAATTATTAGGATTAAACACTTACATCTACGGGAACAAATGCTGTATCATTACCCAATTGCTTGGCGACGTCAGCCCCTGGACTTGATGGTAGATCACATATAACCACACGTCCTCCTTGTTTTAGCAACTGTTCAACAGTTGCTTTTCCCAGGCCTGACGCGCCCCCTGTGACGATACCAACAAGACCCTGTCAACATTTTACGATAAATTAAAATTAGGTATAATATGTATTAGTATTTATTGTTAAAATTTTGAAGAAATAACCTCAACATACCTTAAACATATTTACAATATACGCGCCTCTTGACTTCAGTGTAGATAAAATGACTAAAGAATTACGCAATCAGTGTGTCGTGTCCTTATTATTACAGTGTAATTTTATAAGACTTGATAACAAGTACAAATTCCTAATTATCATTTCTCATTTGTAAACAATAGCACAGTGCACACTAATAAAGCCCAAATACCACAGATTATTTAGTTGCAGATATGTATCTTTAGTTGCATAAATTCATAAAAAATATATAAGATTTATTTATTTATAAAAACACTCGACGAAACACAAAAAAAACAAACATTAAATTACAAAATAAAAAATACAAGAAATTTACTAACTGTAGGAACTAACAAATAATATAACTTTTGCCAGCTCATTCAACGGTCAATGAAAAAGGGTCCGCTAACCTATGTATTTTGTTAAGTAAATAAACACACCGAATAACAAGTGCCCTTTGCAGAAGGTTAGTCCTAGCTGTAGGCACTTGTACTAACGGCGGGGGATGTCGCTTTCTGACGTACCCAATACCCATTACCCATCAGGCACATTGAAGCTAAGGAGTAAGGTACTGAAGTACTGCCGAATTACTGTCCTTGCTACGTAACATCTTTATTAAGTACATCACAAGCGCAAATTCTCGGCGTACCCTTGGTAATAGCATATAATAATATATGGCTCAATACATCGAAATTGTTTCTGAACTGATTTAATTTTGTGCGAAGTCCTTTGACATTCTGGTAGTTTATACTAATTTCTTTATTTTTTTTTTACTTTGTTTGGCTGAGTTACGAAACCAAATCCATTCCATATTTCCGTCTGATTTAAAATATATAAACAGGCTTGCGGTACGCTTGTAATGGTAGGGGAGCCCACGATGCTAAATGGGGATTTACTCGAGCGTCGTGGAGACCTATTGGGTTGCAAAGCTTAGATGATAGGAAGAAAAAAATGTTATATGATATATACCTTTTCATCGGTGGGGAAAGCGGCTATAGATGTTTAAATATGTAAAAAAAAACTGTTGCATGGACATACTCGAGCGCGTCAGATATTGATAGCATCAATGTCCTACGTATTTTTAATAATGTACGTATGTTAATCTGATCATTTGCATGATGGGGGTGGTTGTACGTAAGGGTTAAAAATGAAAAAAAAAATAATTTAATCGAGCGCGTCAGGTTTTCTAAGGGGGTGTTAAGTGCACCAAAAAAAAGCTCTCATTCAATAATCTGACGATTTCGATCAGACGCAAACTCGCAGCCATTATTATAATGTGCAAAAAAAATTCGCCATTTTGAAATACTCGAGCGCGTCAGATTAAGATATATATGGTTCAGATTTATATTCTAAACGTACTGTCTCATAATCTGACGATTATCTAGAGGGATTTGCCTGATCTGCCAAAAAAAATATTAGAAAAACGGTTCACCCTAAAGGCCATCCCTGCAATTCCATTCCTGGGCGCTTAAAATTGTACTTATGAGCTCGCTGAGTTCAAAGAAATAATATTTCTATGCGTTTGAGTTCTCCCAGCTCGAAAGTCTGATAGATGTTTCATAGAACACTATTTTTGAAATTTTCAAACCCCAATAACTTTTGAATGGATCAAGCAATTTTCCCGCGGTTGACGGCGATCGACGCATTTTTTAAGCTCTAATTATTTACTTTCATCAAAAACGATAATCCGATATGAAATGTCGAAGTTATGTGATAGAAACACTTTTTTCGGTTTTCTTTCGTTCACGATATCTCTCGAACGAATCAACCGATTTTGACCAATTTGGTGGCGATCGACGTCGTTTTTCAAGCTTAAAGGTGGATTAGTTTTTTGAAGTTGATGGATAAAGCCGTTTAAAAGTTATTGCAAAAAAACAAATTGTTATTTTTTTGGATTTTTCAAAATTTCTCAAAATCTATCGGTCCGAATCGGTTCAAATTCACATGAAATCTAATTTTGAGGGAAACGCGGAGAAGGAAATGTATGCATCACGCAGCTGCACGCGTTTATCGTACGAACTTTATCGACGAAATTTTGTTATTTCGGCTTGCGGAAATCGTCAGATTATATATTTTTCAATATTCTTGAATTATTTCATTCAAAATAAAAAAAAATTAGCTACGCTCGAGAATGTCAAGATGACGTTTTTTTTTTACAACTTTGCTGCCCTCCCCTCTCTTTACGTCACTCTCAAATTGTCAGATTAGTGGAATATACACTTTTTAGGATGTGATTAACTCACACTACCTTAATCTGACGCGCTCGAGAATGTCTGATGATAATTTTTTTTTTACTAATCTGATCCTGTATCCTTCACGGGCGGCCTTATATATGGGCCTCATATTTGGTGGAGGTACTTAACCGGGTACAAGGTATCCCCCTGTATATTAATCTGCCGCGCTTCAGTAAATCCCGAAATCCCCTCTTGGGCTCCCCTACTATAATGAAAGATGCGTACTGACGCTCCGTGTTTGATTTTCTCAACTTTTAACCGCGTCTGACTCAGTTGCCAAAGCAATAGAGTTAGTAGGTACAGCAGATGTGATGGAACGCGGGCGACCCTGTTGTCTGTTTCCTTTTTTTAATGATTCTTTTACAATATTTGTAGATATAACGTTAGAATTACGACTTTGTTTTGAAATATCAAGGTTGCTATTATTATTTATCTCTGGAGAAAAACTATTGGCTTGTCTCGAAATAATTTTTCCTTCTAATGTAGTAAGGATTTTTAATATAATTTCTTCTATGTTAGAACTTTGAACCGGCATTTCTACCCCTTGCTCTTCTAGCAGAGTATCTAACTCTCTCGTCCACTACAGACAACCTTACCTTGAACAGATTTATATATGTAGAAGTTCTGGCTATTCTATTGCGAAATTGAGATAATTCATCCCTTAGCAGTCTTATATCATCTTGACTATTTAGTGGGATTTCGGCGTGTGCTGACTTTTTGGCTGATCAGACACTTTTCTATTTTGTCCCCTACATTTAGTACACATCCATTTCTTTGGGTCAATATCCACTGTTACGCAATGCTTGTGATACGACCCCGCAAATGTTCACTTTTCATGCCATCTATTGTGTTGTTAAAAAACTTGCTTTACTTCACACTTATTAGCCAATATTGCTGTCTTCCGCGCTGCACCCGTGGGTGGCGCCGGGAGCCCCGTTACGCCCGTGGGCTTGCGGGGGGTATCAGTTTCGCGCCCCGCTCAAGGGCGGGGTGGTCGTTGTGGCGGGCCTGGAGCGGCCCTGGGCACTTATTAGCCATATCGATGTTTATTGTCCACACGCTACTTGTCAATAGATGGCGTTAATACGTTAGTTGACTTTAACTTGGACAAAAATCCCACAATCCCACAAACTAAGGTCACAGATAGTTATAAATCAGTGTGATGTAGCTCCATAAAAGTACAGAAGCAAGTACTCACTTTAAAATCGTTTTTTATTTGTGCCCACCGTCTGGCGGGAGTAACAAAGTGGTATTTGATGGTAGTAAAACGACTCCATAGCATCTACGACAATCTTGCAAAAAGGTCATGAGCGTCAATAAGCTTTCTCACTTGCTCATATGCGTAAACCATTTATCGTTTAGAGAGTCAACTCTTTAATATTAAAGCTTTAAACTACAGCATAATTTTTAGATGAATATTCATCAATATGAAACTTAACCAAATAATTGGGTAGGATGGATCATTTATTTCTTCCTTCAACTTAATCGGCTCGTCTAGATGTCTAACGCCCAAACCTATCTCAATCCATTTATGACCATCTGAGATGGACATGTTAATCCAAATATTGATAAAAGTGTGCCAATAACCAATCGACGGATTGTAATAGCCATCTGTCGATACAAGCTATCCATTGTAGGTCTTATTGGTGTATGTGAATAGACCATTGTATGAAAATGACAGTTCAACTGTGCCAATATCCTATCTTAAGATTTTAACTTAAAGTGTTTAAAATAATTAAAAAGCTATTTGATATGTTTTAAATATAGACATATATATTTTTATATTATTTGTACGATTTTATTTACTTTATTTGGTTTATATTGATTATCAAATATGAGTGTAAAGAGCGAAGTGATTGCATTCTATCCGTCGCCAAAAATGGATTGTCTTCGTAGGGTTTGGTTATTGCGATGCAGATAGGAATTCGATTGACTGCCACGGTCTGATCTTAGATTGAAAACAATCAGATATTCTAGATTAATTATTGGGTTCGGGCATAAATGGCTAATGTCGTCACTGATTTGTTACCGAAAATTATAGGTTTCATAAAAATATTGGTCTTTAAGCGTTTAACATAGTATGAAAGCGGTTTAGTTTTCTATATTATTCTTTGATGTCTGAATGTCAAAAAGAAAATTACTTTTAAGAGATGAGATTTAAGATATAAATGTTGACCAATAGAATATATAAGTAAGGATATCAAAATAAAAATAATAACAATTGTATTTAATAATATCACCTTTAATGATATGTCCGTTACACGATCACATTAAAGTTACTAATTTGGCTGTTTTTTCAATCGGAATTTCTTTAAGTTAGGAGAAGAACCATCGTTTGAAAATTCAGCCTTTATATAGACAATAGTGCGGTTAAATGAGTATACCCATTTCATAATTTTTCACTCTTAATATATCGAAGAGAATGGATAGATAGCACCACTCTTTAGCAAAAGTTTGAAAAGCCTCCGTTTTATATTTCGGTTAAATTTAACTACATATTCAAGTTTCAAAATGTCTTTCTACATGTAACATTGGTATAGATCTTGCAATTGCACACACACTTAATAATTCCACACATATTTTTATAGAATACGATCGGATTTTTTTACTATAAACAAAATTTATGCTACAGTCAACAGTGCTGCCAACAACTCTAAAGTGAGATTATTTTAATCACTATTCTTTATAAAAACTTTCCAGATTAAGCGACGTATACCACTAACACTTATAGTCTACTAGATAACATTTAAGATTATTATTTGTAAAAGAACTTCTAACTCAACCCATTTTTCGGCAAATAACAATTTTCAGCAATAATAAATGTAACTAACGTAATACGACCATGTATTCATTTTTATTGTTTAGTTTGTGCATATATTAATAAGTATCAAGAAAATAAAACCTTAACCAATTTGAGAATATAAAAACAAATCCCTTAAAAAACATTCAGTATATTTATAACTGAAATTTCGGAATTTATTCCTCAATGCCTATTCGTCACAGTATCTTTAATCATAGATTATAATTTAAAAAGGAGTTATGTGGGTAATTGTAAACTAAAATTGCCCTTAATAATACAACATAATAATTAAAAGCATTTAATTCAGTTGACTCCACGTAGCTAGCTTTGTGTTTTTTATAAATTATAATGTGCGTGAAAACAATAAAAAAATTTAATCTCTCTCATATACACGCGACGTATCCAATTTTTAAAATTACTGTATAAGATTTGAATTAGTCACTCTACCCCCATAGAAATTAGGTATAGCATCGAAATATTAATTGTTTAAAATATTCAGTTCCAAACAGAGTTATATACTGTCTAACTATAGGACAATCTAATTTAATTTTATATAGACACCTATATTGTGCATCGACATGTTAAAGAAGTGCTGTCACAACACATTAATACTAAAGTTTTAAATGGATTTTCTTTTATCGTGAACACTTCTTTACAGACTGATTGAGTTATATAGATAAACCAAGGCAGGGAAATAAATTTACACAGTGTTCTACTTCTACATATTCTACTCAAGTGTCAATAAAGTAAAAAATGTTTGTTGGACTCTTATCCATAAAATGTGGCTAGACCGTGTGAATATTAATGTTAAATCCAGGGTTTTGCTACGTCAAGGAAATCGGTATGTAGGCCCAGATTGCTCTGCTGATGGGCTAAGCTTGACCTAAGCAAGTTACATAATTATAATTAATAATTTCGTTATATAAAAGTATAATGTAAAAGTATTGTTGACATTTTCATTTATAATTTTATAATAACACGAAAATAATAACATTTATTAAAATAAACATTTGCTTGTGCTAAACCATTGAATATCACACGAAACGACTAACAAATTAAATCATTATTTCCACATTATTTTACTTAAAACTATGTTACAACAGTACTAGTTTTTGGTTGCACGTGTTTTATTAAAACACTTTAAACACCAGATTTGAATTATGGAATGTGTTTCCAAGTAATATAAATATATATTAAAAGTAGAATCTTAGCCAGATTCTATAACATTTATAATAATATTAAAATACCTAACAGCAGGATCTAAATAGGCGACTTATGCAATGGTAAGTTTACGCTCCCAATTGCTAAATTTGTTCTCAATGGGACTGTTAGAAATAAAGTTATATATATAAACAACACGTAAAAGGTTCCGGACCGTGTTGAAAATGCATAAAAAATGCGAAGAAATGCATTTTGTCTTTGACGAAACCAAAGCTACCTATTAAGATCTTAAACCGTCCGTTTTAAAAATTGTTACCTACTCTTTCATATAACAGAAATCGAACCTTCGAAATTGCTAGTAAACCACTTACAGCCAGTGACTATTCATACTCTCTTGCACAAAAGCAGGTAAATCTTTAGAGTAACTTTCTCTTTCTATTCTCATTCTCAACGCTGATACAGCCTATATCAATGACGCTAAATCAGGTTAGCAATACTGCCTAAGCCTTAATGATTACCTGCGCATTTCTGTAAGTGACAGCAACAAAGTTTGAAATTAAATTGCGGTTTAAAATTCTTTCACGTTAAAGAAGCAGCGGTTGGCTGTAATCGGCAATTTAAGAAACAAATGTTTAGGGTTTACTCGCAAAGAGTTGATCTACAACGGATGGATCGGCGAGGGTCGATGTATCCCCAATATCTGTATCGCCAACCGCAATCTTCCTCAAAATGCGTCTCATGATCTTCCCGGACCTTGTTTTTGGGAGACCTGGGGCAAACTGTATTGCATCTGGTGCTGCAAAAGCGCCGATTCTCGCACGAACGTGCTTTTTAAGGGCGGCTACGATTGATGGGTCAGGGTGGACTCCGGCGTTGAGGATTACGAAGCAATGCAGTGCTTCGCCCTTTTGAGGGTGTGGCCTGGATACGACAGCTGCTTCTGAGACACGGGAATCTTCGGTAAGGACACTCTCCACTTCTGCTGTGGACATGAGATGTCCAGAAACATTGAGCATGTCATCAATACGTCCTGTTACCCAAAGAAAACCGTCTTCGTCACGCCGTGCGCCTGAAATTACAGTGGTTTTTGTATAATATTTTAGGTTTAAGTAAGAAAACAAAAATAAACAATGTTAAATTAACATAATCGTAGTAATTTAATCATACACAGTTACATAAAATGAGAGAAAGTCTTTACTAGTATTTTTATAATTATACGTTGCTAATAATAATAGTGCTATTTATTTATTTCTTAAAGTATGTTTGTAAACTTTTAAGAAGTCTAAGGTCTATAGAACACATACCATCTCCAGTGCAGTAATATCCCGGGAATTTGGAAAAGTAGACACTCTGATAGCGGTCATGGTTTCCGAAAAGAGTTCTCATAATGCTCGGCCAAGGTCGGGAAAATACCAAGTACCCTTCCCCAGGTCCTTCTATAACTTTTCCGTTGTCATCCAGAATTGTTGGGGCAACACCGAAGAATGGAAATCCCTTTGGAATGATAAATTCATAAAACACAGATTTACAATAAGTTTTTGGTTATCAATTAGGTACCCATTATTAATACTATTCTGGTATGAAAGTATTTACAATAATAAAAAAAACAAAGGTCGTTGCAAGCCATAGACCCCTCAATTCTGAATTAACCTCTGTGCCGAACACGCATCATCGATTTTTGGGTATGTATATAAATATCTTTATATACTTCCACTGTACAGGAGATAAAAATACTCTAAACATTATATATATCTATAAATACTGATGATGTTATTGATGATGATCATAGATACCAATTCTATTAAATTTATCAATTAAATTGTCGTCTCCCGCTAATAATAAATACAACTTAAGACTCAAACATGCTTAACTACAAAATCTCGCTGGTTTGCTTTACTAATAATATTTAATAATGTCCGAATATTCTGATATCAGTGTATACATACAGCAGCTCCAGGCTTCATAGGTGTCGCTCCAGGCAGACTTGTCAGCACGTGGCCGCCAGTTTCGGTCTGCCAGAAGGTATCCACGATTGAGCAGCGTCCACTGCCCACCAGGTTGTAATACCAGTGCCATGCCTCGGGATTTATTGGTTCACCCACGCTGCCCAATACTCGTAGAGATTTCAGGTCATGTCTAAAATGATCGAATGCAGTGGTAATAACCTAATATTTAATGAGTTCGAGATTAATTAATTATTGGTACACATACGGTTAGAATAACTTTATTTCTCATATGAATTAAAAAATTCGCTTACTGAGAAAAACATTAGAAGACTAAATAATTATTACTAGAACGCACAGAAGGTACCTATACAAAAATTCACAAAACAAATACAGTAACAAAAATGCAGGTAGACACAACAAACTCGAAACGGTCAACCAAGCAAAATATAGGTTTACATAAAATCGGAACCTCCAGTATATACGATAAATAACCACTGAGCCATGGGTGTGCCAGCGAAATATGCTACTCTACACCAGCCTTGCCAAATATAGGGAATCTGGGACTTCCATCGTAACCCAGTTCACAAATTAAATTATATAGGAAAAATAATTCCGCGTAAGTGACCAATTGTGAGCTTTAATTATATATATCTAAGTAAAACAAAATACTAGTATTTGTTTAGTCAAATATAAAAGAGAAAAAGTAGTAAAGAGAGAAAAAAGGAAAACTTACTTTGTGACGTTTTCCACTCCGAATTTCATCAGGGATCTGATGGCTGTTGGTGCAGTGTACATTTGGGTTACTTTGTACTTTTGGACCACTTCCCAATAGCGATCGTTGTCCGGATAAAATGGCGAACCTTCAAACTGAAGATGGAGTATTAATTAGATCGATGCGTACGTCTTTGTGTGTTCATTTAAAATCATATTTCCCATCATGATATAAAACATTTATCATGATGAGAATCTTTTTAGCTTTTTCGTGGGTTGCGAAATAAAAACGATTGGCCAGAGACTCATAATTATTATAAATAAAACAATTTAAATATTTTTTAAGGTTCTTGATCTCCTATGGGAAATTGTTTTGCCAGCTCAACTGACATATACCGCTATTTTCACAAAGTGAATGTAATGCAAAATAATGATTAAGAAATCAACTTCGGATTTCGAAGATATGTAACGCATTTACGTAAGAGTAATATTTATGATGAAATCAAATATTTTATCACAGATTCGTCGATATATACGTGATAAAGTGTAAAATAGATACGAGAAAATATTTAAAATATTAGCTTTTGCTCGCAGCGTATTTTGATTGAAGATTTTTGCGACCTCTTTTCCTACAAGTATGTATAATCATAATAATTATAACGGTGTCTTTTTTAATGTCGCAATGGAGCATTAAAAAAAAATAAACTTTAAAATTAATTATCTATTGTATCGGTTACAGTGGTGATAAGCTTAAAACTCACTTATTATTTATGTTATTGAGACTTGGACCTAGATAGTGTGTCAGCATTGTTCGTGAGAATACGCGTGGCTGTTTCTGATTAGAAATGATTAAATATCTGTTGTGACTTTGTTACACTTTTTAGAATTGAGATTATCTTTGAATGGATCATCCATTCCTCTTTCTTCCAATTGGATCTACTTGGTGCTTCCGTTTTAATACTTGGTAACATTTCAATGTTTATCGAATATAATTTGAACATAGATTATATTTCCTTAATATATAACTTTACACATTATACATTAAATTATATTAATATACAATTACAAACTAAAAAATAATAATAATAATGATACCAATTAATTATAATTAATAAGTATCAATACTAAAATGATGAAGTACTTCTTAATAAAGCGAGAGCGGTTTGATTTTGAAATCTTGTATTTGAAAGTTTAAATTATTTTAAAAATAAATTATTTGTAATTTTTTTGTTGAGCCTGTGATAAATATATTTAATTTGATAAAATTATTTCGTGTTAAACTACTTTATTCTAACATTATTCATCATTTAGCAACTACGGTTATTTTATTAATAAACGGGTATCGATCCAATTGGACTTGACCTTTAAGTGTTAAAATGATCATTAGGAAGAAGAGGAATTAGGAATTTATCGTTATCGTACAGTTAGGGTTAGATTCAGGCGTTTGACATACGGAAAAAAAGTTTACGCCAATCTAATTTCTGTATATTAAGTTTAGAAGCGGGGGCGGAAGGTATATAAAAAAAATCTCTTCTACAATTACTTGTTTTATTAGGTCATCTATAGGACCGGTTAATGAACAAGTAGGTAATTTTTTCGTACGAAACGAATTTGGACCGTATTACTCCGTGACTGCATGGACATTTTCTTTCACATGCAAATTCGTTAATTTATTTAAGTTGCAGGAAATGTTCAGTAATACAGTACAAGTATGTTAGAGTGTGATAAGAAATGCAGATGTGAGATGCTCTCTTGACACAATTTCAACGAGTCTCGTTGAACTTGAGAGATATCGCACGTGAGATAACGATTCCTAAACTGCAAAGATACATTTGAAACAACCTAAAATTTTACACCTTGATGGGTTGTCGTATTGATTTTAAAAGTAAGGTCACACTTTTATCACAAGCAATATATGTCAGTAATAAAAATACTGTATTTATTACGATCTTTAAATTATTATTAGGCATTTTTGGGGTTTAATGTAGTCAGTGTCGTAGCCATTGGCGTAGCTATATATACCATCTGGGACCTGTTTAATTTTATGAAATTTACAGATTTTCAGAGTACTAAATTAAGCGTTGTATGTCACACTATTGGCCAAAAGGCCTCCTCCTTTAGACGTATTGGAGACTTCACATTCATCCATAGAACATAATATCTCTAGGACAGGGATGGAGTGCCCGTGGCAATTTGCCAGCCCTGCCACCCTATTGTTTAGCCAATCGTAGCCCTAAGTATGGCTCTTGTATATCATAAAGACTATGGATTTTACTATACGGAAGTTATAGTTCGCGCTTAGTCTTTCATTGTTCCATTCTATGCAACAGTTTTATAAGACTTCACGATTTGTACTTGCAATCACTCGTTCGAGAGGACCAGATAAACAGACGAAACATAAATGTAACCGCCTATTACTTACCATAACCGACGTGGCACAATTGGCCAGGGGCGCATACACAACGTAAGTGTGTCCGGTGATCCAGCCCACATCAGCTGTACACCAGTAGATGTCATTCTCCTGGTAGTCGAAGACGTATCTAAATGTTGTAGCCGCGTATAGCAAGTAGCCTGCTGTTGTATGCAGTACTCCTTTTGGCTTGCCCGTTGAGCCACTGGAAGCGGCAATAATGGGTATTTATACTATTCATTATACACCTATAATGGCGGCGTAAAAAATCTACTTCTAGTGTCAAGGTAATATCGTGTTTTAAGAGTATTATGGCTGTATTGTCAAGGTTATGAAATTCTGCTGGGTACAAACTGCAAAGGTCGGTTGATAATTTCTTAACTTTTTATGGGTAGTAGTAAACTTATCTACTGCTTATTAACATATAATTATTATAAAAATGAATATATCGTAGAATTTTTAAAAAATATATTTTGTTTGTTATTAGATAAAACATTAACTAATTAATTTCTTTAACATTACAAATGTTACCTTGTATATAACATGAAAAGGGGATCTTCTGCATCCATCCATTCGGGTTTACAATCATTAGATTGATCCTCAATAAGTTCATGCCACCACACGTCAATATCATCGTTCCAGTCGTACTGAAATGAGTAAAAATCTGAACTCCTACCGAAATACGAAGCTAAAGATACTAACGGAAGGGTTAAACTACGTTCTAGAAACATACTGGAGCTTCAAAAGGGTAGACGCATCTTATTCTAATCTATAACTTCCAATAGCGATTACTATTGCGATTGCAGGGTTGTGGACTACGATACACTACAAGGCTACGGGAAGGGAACAAAATCGAAATATAAACACCCGTATCGATATTGGAACTTACTTAGTATCGCAGGTGCGATGCATAACAGAGATAATCCTACTAAATCCAATTTTAAATACCCGGAAAAATTCGATTCAAAACCCCTTCAGTTTTTCTTGTACACTCGGTTTTAGAGTTAATTTAAAATAATCATCAAGTACTTAGTATAAATTTTTTATCTTGGAATACAGCTTTGATTTCCGTTGTAGACTTTATATACACTGTATAGAATTGTGCGTATTCTAAGAAAAAAATCTAGTATAAAGTACATCTAGGAAATCTCCCTAAATAAATTTATCTATTATGTTAAATATTAACTAAAATCTTTAAGTTAACACTTCGTAAATGCTTCAGAAGATCCGTAAACATTGATGTCTTACCAAAGATTTGATATCTCCTAACTTGCCGCAAGGGGACGCTTTTGCGAGGTGCGACACAACGATACACGTTTCCACTGTATGATCGTGTTTTGTTTTTGCCTTTTCTAAAGCCTCGTCGCAGGTTTTTTTTAATATCAGCAGCTTTTCACCCCTCCATGCTCCGTCTGACGTCACCAGCACTTTAGCCTTGCAGTCCGACATCCGTTCAGCTAATGAATCCGATGAAAAACCTGCAAACTACAAACTAAAGCAGTTTAATCCCCGTTCACTTTGATTATAAATACAATGAATTATTTGACAGAGCTTTTGCGGTTGTTGATGGTAAAAGTAATTTTAATATTGTTTTGTAATGTATACACAGCTACGTCAGAATTTTGAGTAGGTATACGTACTACAACGGAGTGGATGGCTCCAATCCTAGCACAGGCAAGCATACAGACAACCGTCTCCAATATCATCGGCATATAGATGGAAACTCGGTCTCCCTTCCCTACGCCACGAGATCGCAAGCCATTTGCGAACTGACATACGAGATCTTTCAGCTTCCTATATGTTATGCGACTGTAGTCATCCGGATGATTTCCTTCCCTATAATGAAAAACTGAAATAAGTTTTACAAAGTCCAATACATATCTATGTTATGACATAAGCGCGAATGTGGTGGAGATTGTTGTAACTTAATGCAAGTCCGCAATGCTATTAAGTTTGATTTATGTTTAGTATCATTGTTACTTGCAGCAAGGTGACATGACGAAAGACAGAAGATAGCTACAGCGTACGAATCATACCACCGCCAGCATTGAAAATCTGTAATGCGCTACAAATAAGCAATACATTAAAAGAAAGGAAAATGTGACCCGTTATCTAGGATCATATGTATGGAAATGGCTTGTCATACGTTTGACTATATTTGTTTTTGCGACGTAGTTGAAATCAATAAACGACACGCGGAAATAGGCTTCGACACATTAACGATTCTCATTATTTGTTAGTACCAACGAAACGCTAATCTATAAACCTAATATTGAGTGTGTTTTTTTTTATATCCACTACTAAGTAATTTTAAATAATTTAACAGAATTCAAATACATATAAATGTATATGTAACTATTAATGCATTATTGACCTGTCTATGTTAAAAGTAAAAAATGGAAAAGCGTGCTATCTCGTAAACCAATTTTGATGAAACTTGGTTTATTCCCTAAGACACAATAAACCTAAATAAAGGGGGAAACTTTGTGTAGATCATTCTTTTGTGAAGAGAACACGTTGTGGTAAATAGATTGTACAAAGTAAATAATATATTAAGACGTTTTATTCATCCTTGTCGAACATCATTTTAACACGCGATATCGCACTTATGTGTATTGAAATACAAATATTTTTCTGTACACAGCGTAATTTGCGTATGAATTGTCAATATGGTTAATACAGTCGACCTTTAAGCCAGGGTGGCCATAAGTCAAACTACTAAACTACGCTTAAAATTTTTGTCACGCATTGTTAATTTTTTTTATTATTAACCGAATTAGCCATGATTTTATGGAAGTTATCCGTACCTATTTATGATATATTATTAAGACAATTTTAAAACTAAAGTGTGTAGTTTAGTCTTTATAATGTTTTAACTAATTAGTCGTGTCAAATTAAACGTATAAAAAAAGAACTCTAAAATATAATTATCAAACAATTTTCTTAACATATAAAGTATTAGTAGTATTTGATTGTTACGACTTACGATAACTAATAAACGTTGTTATGAAACATACATTTTATATCTCATGATGACTTGGTAAAGTTGTTTCTTTAAGAATATTAAGCCTACTATTGGCCGTATACGAATAATTTAAGATTAATAATACAAAGATATTAATAATTTAATTGAATAAATTAATGACATTTTTCTTTTCTATGTGTATATTTTCACCGGTCGATAATAATCTTTCTGAGGCGAAAGTAGAAGGCTTGAATTAACTTTTAAGTCCGATTTTGCATGGCATAAATATATATCTATTAGGCGAATATGAATATTCCTGTTCGGTTCATATCTCGTTATTTCATCGTTATAGTGATGTTAATAGTCAATTTCCAGTTGGCAGGTATTCGGTAAAAGTATTTAAAATTATATTTATGTTGGTTAAAAATTTTTTTAGTTCTACCTCCAAACGAAGTAACTCTAACTATATAGTTTCGAGATTATATCTAACTCGGAACAAAAAGCGAGAATTGTTCATGTGTTTTGCCTGTTTATTTTTGCGTCCGGTTTATAGATTTTTATAGTATTTAACTATAATAATTACGTCGTTTGACATAAACAAAATAATTGCGCCAGGCGTACGAGTATGATATTCGAATTTGGATTATTACCAGTCGCTTTGATACCCTCAAATTTCTACAAACACGCTTAAAATCTCTAGAGTAAGATTGTTAAATAACTCATTACCTACATTCCGTGTTAATGCATATAACATTTGATTATTTTTTAGAATGTTTAAATAACCTTAATTAAGTTTCCTTCTATTCATTGTCGTTATCTCACATTATTATATTGTACTTTCCAAGGTAACATTGAAAGAGGTTGGCAATGACCAGCCGATTTAGCTTGTCTATAAAATTTACGAGCATGTCCGATTCAGATGAAATAAAACTGAAAATTTCTTGTTATTAACACAGTCAATACATTTATTTTTAGTAGTTTGTTCTATAATCGGGTACAGTAATTGTTACCAGGCGAACAATTAATCTATTCGATTACCTCTAATGGTAGTTTAATAATATTTTTTCTTATGAAAATATAGCGTTAGGAAGGTAATGGAATTCGTTCTGTTCGAATTAAACGGTTAATTATATCACGAGTCTAATTATACTATTATAAATAATTAGACGCGTTTAGATTTTTTAAAGATTTAAGTAATTCGTAGATAGTCATATTGACCCCAGAGCTGGTGTTTTCCTCGTTCAACGAAGAAATATCGTAATACAGTTAGGAAATGCTTTGAGCGTTGAATGCACACTGCCACGGGGACCAAACTTTTTAATTTTAATTTGTTTAGTTTTATATTTATTAACTGTTAATTATTATTATTACCTACTACGTAATTAAAATAAAACTTATATTTTAATATACATTTAAAATTATACTGCGGACCCGACAGACTTTATCCTGTCTTAACTATTAATATTGATTTCGTATTGGTATTAGTTATTAACTAAAAAAATATTTCAGAAACGAAAAGTGTTTATTATTCTAATGCTTTTTGACATACAACATTCTTTGTTTGTTTTTTCTGGAGCGCATATAAATAGTTTTGTTGGTATTCCGACACGGGACCAGGCGACGTAATTATAACTGGCCATGTAAAACATATTTTCAAGATTAAAGCCACAAACAATTAGCGACTAAAATTTTTTGAAATGTATTATATAATAACGCCGAATGAAGCATTTGTTTTAAACAATAAACATTTTTGATGATGTTTGCAGCACGCATTCTGTCAATCTTATGTTTATCAAACGCCATAAGGTTTCATCAAAAAAGTCTGAATTGTAAAAGCTAAACACTGAAAAAAATTGCTATCGAAAAAAAGTCAGGATTCATTATATGGTCGTTAAGTATTCTTAAATTTTCAAATATTCCGCGGAATTGTGTTAATGACATGACAGTAAATACGACAACAAAAAAAGAATTAGCCAAATCGTTCCAGTCGTTCACGCGTGATGCCGTGACCAAGGGAAATTGGGATTCATTTTTATATAAATATATATTATTATAAATATAACTCACGTCTTCAATTGTTAACAAGAAAGTCAACAGAAGGACGAGTTCACTTTAAGCGGGATTGTAAGATGCCGAATAGGATAAACGATTAAACTCAGACATAATTCACCATTTGAATACTACGCTATTGTTAAAACATGATACATTTCGAGCTAGACTCTATTGTTATTTTTCAATAGAATGCTAGATCCACACATTGAACAACCAGCAAGCGATACGCTTTTTTGCTTACGTTAGGGATTAATTGGTAACTGTCTCACAGATAAGCGATTCGTAGTATTTGAAGGAGGTATTTTGAAACAAATACAGAACATAAATAGGTACCTATACAAAGTTGTAAGTAAAGTGTACTAAGATAATCTTCTTAGATTAATCTAATCACAAAAGTCGAACTGCTTTTGAATAGTGTCCTTGTCACTCTTGACTCTGAAAATTCTTTAACGCCAAAAAAACATTCTTTAACTACCTTCCACTAATAATAATGGTTAATATTGTTCGTTAAAACATTGTAACAACGGGAACAAACACTTATCTTTAGTTTCTTACAGTACATTTGACAACTTGAAACTTGATGAATTGCGACACAGAATTATTCCATCACCAGGATCGCATTATCAATATCTTCATATTTCTGCTGAGTGTGTGTTTGTAATTCCGCTTCGGTGCTCGGGGTTCGGAAAAGCGGTTTCGAGATGTGATATTATTAATTAAATATATTACAATATAATACATTTAAGCTTTAGTATTAAGTTACTGCAAGGGTAGATTCAAATTCAAAATAATTTATTCATTTATGTCATAAATTATTTACGCACAAAATATCAATAAACACATACATATTAAATGTTTTTAGTTTTACATTTACTGCCAGTTCTTAAATCAAGGGCGTAGAACGGACGAGAAGAACTGGCAATAAACTCTCCGCCACTCTTTTTATTTGCCAATTTTTTTGTATGTAGAAAATCAGGAAACAATTAAATTAAGCCGATACTAAGTATGACTTCCGTGTGAAGGTTAGATTTGAAATTTCTATTTGGATCTTTACCCAAATGTCATATTAGTCGAGTGAATTAAGCTAATATTTTTTTGTTCCAATTAAATAGTGAAAGGTTGTTAGAAATATCTTGAAGATTCTTAAGTTTAAGATAATTATGAATCTGGCATCGTTCCAGTGCTGCACCCTTACATAAGTCGAGGTTTCGCTTTACTTAAAATTTTGACTGAATTACGCGTATATTTTCTAAGTTACTTAAAATTACGTAACTTAAATGTTTTTTTTAATTATCTATTAAAATAGAAATTAAGTGCAGTGAAAGTATGAAACTTTCACAATTATACTCAGACGCACAAAATGATACGAATGTATGAATGGGCACGCGTTTTACACGTCGCGGTTTGAAACATTTAGCTCTACATAGATCAGGGGTCAAATGAACTGAATAAATATTAATTGTTTTATATTAAAATCACGGGTAACACAAAATGTTATTCCAACGTGAGATCTAAGATACATTGTGTCATTCCACTGTAATAATTTATATTAATTCCTATTTTATTAACTTACTAAATAAAGACATTTTTGGATAGAGGCATGTAAGATTACAAGATGGAATCGAAACTGCGGCGGCGCATTACAGTTTTCACAATTTTTCTATAAATTGACCTATTTTATTACCTAACAGAAATTGAGTAAATATCAATTATCTATTTGAATTTTAGAAAGTTGGGAGCAATATAAAGATTTAATAAAATCAGCCATGTATATATAATAACATATTACGTCATATACAACACAATAAAAGTTAAGTTTTAATAAATAATTTTTAGATCAAAAGCCGAAATGATAAAGCTCAAAAATAATAATAATGCGCAAAGAAAATGAAATAATTCGCAATGAAATATTTTTATATAGCCCATATGGTTAAACAATAAATAAGATTTGTTAAGAACAGGAAATAAATAGCTTGACATAGGGAAAATCAATAATTCGCGCGCCGTCTCAGTGCCTCATTCGCACAGCTGTCTATTGATTCCTTGACGATTCCTAATTGAAAATTAGAAGTAAACTGGACTCACCAATAATACGCGATCTTGTCTCCGTGCCCCTTTTCTATATTCCTGTCGAGGAGGTTTACGCAAATATTTGTGACGGCCCCTTCCATCCATTTCACAAAAATTTCACCCTTCGTTATATCAAAATTATAGGAGACGAATTTTCCTGGCTGATACGGCGTCTGCCAATAAAATTCCTTGGCTATTTCCGACCAAAACTCCTCCGGATTGTCGAGTGCCTTTTTGTACATCTCTTTGTATTTATCAAACGATGGCAATCTCGACTTCCCGACTACGTGAGCCGAAGGTTGAAAAACGCGCGACATAGCGACAGGAGTCTTATAATCGCGCTCAGTTAAATGCGTCTGGTTTTGATGGCGTTCAATCGGTTACTGTCTACTGATACTGAATGAACAGCAAAGTCAGGCTACAGAGACTCCTAACGAAACCGATTACGTATAGAATGACGCATGCATGAGACGCGCGTGCGCGTTTAGTACCCACTGCGAATTCTGCTGTGAACTGATCATGGCAGGCCTTGAACACGTATCGCCAAAATAATCAGGAGTTTCTTAATTGTTGGCTTGGTGTACTTGATAGCTAATTACGTACAACATGGTAATTTAATAATTGAACTGGTACAATTATTAGGATTGCGATTAATAAATATTAAGTGTAGGTTATTAAGGTATGGCGAGTTCGATTTCCGGAAAAAATAAAATTTACAAGTTTGGCATGGCATTTCGAAAAATATTCTAAAATTACCCACATGTCTTCTTTACAAGATCTCTCAATCAGTGGAACTGTATTTATTATACCTATATACTGAAAAACTCAAAATCTTTCAATATAACACTGCATGCCTACTTAAGCGACATTAATAAATAATTTGAAATCGCTATCTTCGATATTTCTTTTCAAATGTAAATTGGCAAAAATTTATATAACTATAGTATATAATACTTTTGTAGAATTAACGTTCGTTCGTTCAACCCTTATACACATGTCTATTATCTACATCACAAGTAATAGAAAATAATAGACATTTTGATAATATCAGTTCAGAAGTTCATACTAGGAACAAATTCACAAAACAGTGACGCTATAACGAGACTTTGCTTTTTATTTTTTACAGGACAGTATTTTGCTATGTGTGAAGCAGACGACGTTTTTTGGGTTTAAGCCGAAGATTAATCGTCGAGACTTCTTCATAGTCAATCAAGCTTAGCGCTAGTATTGACTCTAAATCCAACGACAAAAAAAAACAATTTATTCTTATATGCTTTATTTTCAAAATAATGCTCACGTGGTCGTCTTTTCTACACAAATGCTTTTTAACCTATTTACAATTCACTAGGAACGTTGACATTAAATAACAATCTTTGTGCTAAAACATCACAAAGGAAATAAAATCTTAAAATAATCGTAATATTTTGTTAATTTTGGAAATTCTTCAAAACACCAGAACTTACTAAATAATTAAAATTGTGATTATTAAAATGGTCATTGTAAATAAAGTACAAATCCTCGCTGTTCTCAATTTAAATCAGTACTGTGGCCGCTGAAAGAAGTGTATGTATGTGCATTTACTGTCCTAGATACTAGTGTCAAAAATCTATAGGAACAGATGTAAATGTAAGAAATCTTTATTAAGCGCTAGTCTCATATAATCAGTAAATCAGTAAATTCTTAGCCCCATAGATAATTTAGACTGTTTTCCTTCTTAAACCTAACACATAATTTTATACTTCAAGTACCAACTTTGGGTAAGTTTCAAAATCGAGACTCAGAAATTAATACTCCCGTAGGTACCTTACATTTAGACAGAAATCATATACAGAATAAATATACCATAATCTTCTTTAACTACAGGTATCATCAAGTATTTTAACAAATGGAATATTTTGCCACAGTAATTCGTAATAGACTTGAGAACTGAAATAAAAATATTATTTATTAGCAATGCAACTATGTACTTAAAATTTAAAGAATATCAAATACACATTTTCATTTCTTACACATTACACTTTAATAATAATAAATAACGCATTACAAGATGGCGTGGCCTCTACGTACTGTATTTTACTAGGCTTCATTGGGACAACAGATAAAAAAATGCATTAACATTATATGTGGAGTAATAAACATTTATAGTTTCATAAGATTAACAATAATTAAACCTAATTAAGCTAGGTAATTAGTATAAACGTACGTCCAATAACAAGAAATAAATGTATGGTAACAAATACTTAAGGTTCTATGAAGACGTCAATAGACTATTTTATAGCAATGAAATCGAACGGGCTTAATCCTCACTTAATGTTAAGAAGCCCTCGGCGAATGCGTTGCCGGCAATACAAAATGTATTCGGTAAAAGGTGCGCTCTCTTTTCTAAAGAACCTAAGTCGAATAGTTTGAAAATACTTTGGTTGCTGCTTCCGAAGATGGTGCAAACGTCACTTAAAAAACACTCAGTCATAGAAATCGACTAAATATGAAACTCAGATGCAGGTGTTAATCAGAGCAATCCTTAGACATTTCAAGCACAAGAATTGTAGTGATTCGTTACCAGCATGGCTACTACGATATCACGCCAGCCACTACATATTACATTCGAATAATTTTATGTATCATAAAAATTAATTAATACATAGTATAAAACCTGATCTTCTAAATACTTATGTGCCCTAAGTAAATACTTTCATATCTAACACGTTAAACACATTGCGTAAAACGTAATTTAGATGTCATTTACATAAAATTGTAAAAATACGCGTAATTAACGTATAATTATTAATTAATGTATAAATCAAATAAAAAAGTAAATAAATTTATTCATACAAGAACCATTATCGAAGAAATCTCATTATAATACTCTGTTGAATAAGATATTGTAGCATCATTTGATTGTAGTAATTAAAATTTACAATCGACTCTTCATAATTTGAGACTCAGACCACACTTAAATTTCACTATACCAAGAGCTATTATTAACAAAAAAGCATGGTACTAAAATAATTAACAATTTATTTCGAAAAGTCCGTAATTTTTTTTGAGTTCGCGACTTCAGTCTAACATTGGCAAGAATTAAAAAAATGACAGGTCTGCATGATAAACACTTGATTATAGAGATAGAGATAATTATCACATGTAGGCCAGTAACAGTAACATCCTTCAACTTCAAATTACCGAGGGGGACCGGAAATGCAAATTAACGAGAGTCGACTGTATTTCGTCAAATTACAAAAAAATCTGTTTTAATAATAAAAAAATCATGAATATAAAGAATAATTATTATCAATCAACATTTCACAAACATAAATCATGTCACTTGACAATGTCATAAATAAAATAAAACATTTTAATGGTATTTGCATTTTCAATTAAAATCTTAGGCATAGATTTTTTTGCGGAAATAATTTTTTTTTCAATTTCATATACTAAAATAATTTAACTAAGTAGCCAATGAAATTAATTTCCGTCGTTTCATTTTACGTCCGTATCTCTTCCAAAAGATAACTGTACAATAGATTATGGCTCCTATTGCGATGAAGGTAAGGGCTCGATTGCTATAACTCGATTGTTGCTCGATGTCAGATAGGACTTTCGTCGGGGCTACGCCAGCCCCACGCCATGCCCTGGGCGCCGGTTCTGTGCCTTCCGTTTCTGGCGCACCTGAAGACGATGCAATAAAATAACAAATGAGAATTCTATGAATACTTCCAGATAATTTGGTTTGGTAAATAGAAAAACAAGATTTCTCTTCATCCCACTACACTAATAAAATAAATAATAAAAATAATAGTAATTTTAATAGAACGATATACAATTCGGAGTCGAGTCTCCATTTTGGCTGATTTGAATATTTGTTTTCCTATGGAGTTGTAATTCAGTATTGACATTTAACTTTGTAGGCGACAACGGTTTAAAATCAATGTATAGTCACTTATATTATATTGTATTACCATTACCATAGATTAACATTAAAGCCTTTCTTAAAGGTTCGTAGTTTTTATCGGAAAGTAAATTGTACCGAGGATTGAAACTCCAAAGCCTTATTAACATTATAAGGCTTTGTTATAATGTTAATATAACAAATATAAAAGAAAATTAGTGAATCACACTAAAAGAAAATTCGTGTGATTCACTCATTTTCTTTTAGTGAAAAAACAAATAATGGGTTTCATTCCGTCAATCATAATATCATCGTAGGCCGTAGGGAGAGATGGCCGGTAGAGCAATAATAACTTTTTTATATATTTTATTCTTTTCTATATTTCTTATTATATTTTTGTGTAAATTGTCTAAATGGCGTGAAAATTTTCGTGAACCTAAAACACACACCAATTAACCCTAGAAAGATAGTCTGCGTAAAAATTACGCATGCGTTTTCGAAAAATTGCTCTCACTTTCTAATTATCGCGAATCCATAGCTGTGCGTTTAGGACATTTCATTCGTCGTTGGGAGCTGCCACATGCCGTAAGTGTCAATGAGGTAAGTGCCACCGATTTTGAAATATAACGACCGCGTGAGTCAAAATTACGCATGATTATCTTTATCGTGACTTTTATGATTTTGGCTTATATGACAGTTTTATTTTGTTTCGTAACTTTTAATACTTTATATCATAACTAATATTGTTATTTCATTTTTAAAGATATTGAGGCAAATATATAACACAACGGGGAGTACCAATTTAAACGAACACGAAATCCTGGCCGCTTTTATGCAAAGTGATGATGCTTTCGTGTGAGGACACCGACAGTAAAGTAGCGGACCACGACAGTGAATCAGATGTGTCAGTGATTAGAGTGAGATGAAGTGCAGAGTAACACAGAAGAAGGGTTTGTAGACGAGATACAAGAAGAACAGCCGACGCCAAGCGGAAGTAATATCTTAGAAGAGCAAAGCAGTACTGTGCAACCAGTCTCCACATCAGCCTTTCGTAGGATCGTAGCCTTTCAACAGAGGACAATTGGTTTACCTCAATCCCTTTGGCAACAAGATTGCTCCAAGAACCTTATAAAATAACCATTGTGGGAACCATACGATCAAACAAACGTAAGATACCGGAAGAGCTAAAAAACAGTCGCTCCAGGCTAGTGGGGACATCTATGTTTTGTTTTGACGGAACCCTTACTCTCGTCTCCTACAAACCGAAACCGGCAAAAATGGTTTATTTGTGAGGAGAATGCTACTAAACGAAGCTACTGGCAAACCAGAAATGATAATATATTATAATCAAACAAAAGGTTGCGTTGACACGCTAGACCAAATGTGTTCTCTGATGTCCTGTAGTAGAAGACAAATAGATGGCCTATGGCTTTATTCTATGGAATTTGCCTGCCTCAACATTGCCTGCATTAATGCATATGTTATTTACAGCCATAATGTTAATCGTAAAGGAGAAAAGCCTCTAGGTCGCAAAAGATTTATGAAAAATGTTAGCTTGGGACTGTCTTCTTTGTTTATGCGTAGACGTTTAGAAGTACCTATTTTGAAGAGATATTTGTGAGATAAAATCTCTGATACGTTGCCAATTAAAGTGCCTGATACATCCGAAGACTATAGCAATGAGCCAGTAGCAAAAAAAAGGATTTATTGTTCTTTTTGCCTTTCTAAAAAAAGGAGAAAGGCAAATGCGTCCTGCAAAAAATGTAAAAAAGTTATATGTCGTGAGCATAATACTGGTATGTGCCAAAGCTGTTTGTAACTTACTTTTATGTAAATGTATGTTCCTAAATTATAAGAAAAGCTTACTGTTCATTTTCTAGTTAAAATGAGTCTGATTATTAGAATAAAAAATAAGTTTTCATTAGGAAGAGTAAGTGTTATACTATTTTATTGATTTATAGGAGACGTATAAAGTTTTGTTTATTTTTTAAATACAAATAAAGAAGTTTAACAAATTATCTGCATTATTAATTAATTTAATATATGAGTATATATAATAACATAGAATTTATTAAAATAAACTATTAAACCTAAACCTAGAACTAATTCAAATTCATGCGTAAATTTTACGCATGATTATCTTTTCCGTATTACAAAATATGATTATCTTTCTAGGGTTAAAGAAAAACACTTTTTTACGGATTATAGTTATGTATTATTGTATTTAAACTTATAATTATTTGGACTTAATTTTAAATTTAAACCGACGTTTCGCGTGCTTTACAGCTTGACATCTTTTAGTCGATACCAACTCCGGGGAAATAAATACAGATAACACAACATTTTCTGCAGCTGTAATACTTTTTGACATTTAACACCTTTGTCTTCAGTCACCGTGACCACGCACGCTGTAAAGCACGCGAAACGTCGGTTTAAATTTAAAATTATGTCCAAATAATTATAAGTTTAAATACAATAATACATAACTATAATCCGTAAAAAAGTGTTTTTCTTTAAATGTGTAAAAGTTATGTTAATAAAAGACAATACTACACATACCAATGCTGCGTGGATCGGTAGGATGATGTCGTGGGGCCAAGGTGCGTGCGGCAGGCGGGGCTTGAACGGGCATGGGTGACAGCGGAACGTCGCGCACGCATTCTGGTAACGTACGCGTACCGCTACCGTCAGGTAATAATACGCGCGAGTACGCGTGCAGGCGACCACCTTCTGAACGCTTTGGTAACTCTATAAAGAACAAATACAATATAATACTAGTTACACATTAAAATAAAACTTCGTACATAACTTTTTTTTTAAATTTACATAACTCGAGGTTTCAACTGCTTTTCAGAGGTTTATTTGACTTAATAACTTCAGTAACTATGTTACACCTATACGCAAGACCATGCGAGCCAGCTCGTCGACGTATATTGGTCACGAATTAGTGATCATTGCGCTTTATTATGTGTATGGGATTAACTGGATTAATTATGTTTATTTATACAACAATAAATTACACTGAACCTTTTACATTTTATACATATCATTATTATTTTCTTCTTCTTTAGTTTTACTATGTCCAGTTTGTGTTTCCACCACACCGAACTTCTTTCTATTTAAATTATGCATACAATAAATAAATAAATAATACTTTCTTTTATAGTTAGCGTTACATGTTATTTTGTTGTTTATTATTAATGCACTTCTTATACTGAACTGTGTTTCTTTTTTTATTGTTTCATATTAAGATTCCCTGAAAGAAATCGCTTGTTAGCGATTAGGTCACTCGTTGCACACAATTAATAAACACAAATGTATCGTAATGTGCCAATAGAATTATCTCGTTATTATCTAAGAATTGACTATAGATAAAAAAATGCACATTTAAGGAATAGACAATAGTTAAATACTATTGTATCTATGGTAATCTTTGTGGTCGATACTCATGTCTTGGACGCGTAAAAGAAAAACCCGGTAAAGCTACATTGCTTGGTCTTGTCTTCTTCTGTATTCGAAACCATTTTTTTAAATAGGCAAGTAGGTTATCCTTCTGCGCCTTCTTGAATCCAATACCATTTTGCTTCACCAGTAATTGTTACATGAAAATACCATTTCCAAGATTGAGGCAAGATTGATTGAGGCAGATACAAAACAGAAATAACTTAATTTACCAGAAGGTATAATATGTACGTCTCGATGCTTCGATGCAGCTTCCTTAAGCGCTGAAGGAACGTGACCTCCAAGTGCGTACTGCAAAGCAGCTAACAGCAACCAATGGCAGGGTCGACCAGCCCCACTCTCAAGGCAAGACGAGTCACCGTATACGACTAGTCTTCCCGCCTACACATAAATATACAAATTATACGTTTTTTCATTTATATCTGTCGAAACTCGGTTATGTATCGCATACATACAGATTACAACATAAATTACCGGCAAATCGATATATTTAATGTGACTAAAAAATTCTTAAAAAAAATATTTTAAAAAATTCAGGTAACTTTTACCAATAATGGCTTTGTAAAACTGTGCTATATGTTTCTGTTTATATGTGTATTCCGTTTTGGCTTTTGTGTGTAATGTAATTGTTTGGATATTGTTTAATGATTAGCTGTAGGAATACTTAAATAAAATAAACTAAAGTTAGATGAAGAAATCGTTGTAAGCTTTACATAACAAAATTCAGTTGTAAATTAAAGAAACATTATGACGTTTATTTTGGTATTCAGTATCGTTTGTTATGGAAGAGCTGGAAACCCATTGGATTTTTGACTTAAAACGATTCCCAAATCGTTCACACTATATTGCATACTTAAAAGGAATAAATATATATATTTTTTAACCGCGTTAGACACAGCGACAAGATGGCGGTTTATGATCAGCTGTTTTTAAAGCTGCCCTGCATTTTTAAATGGGCAAAATGGATATGTTATGTCTATTGTACTTGTACAATGTACAGGCCATCGTCAACAACTTAGAATAATTCTGGTAATATCTGTGATTCAGAAATGTATTTAAAAATATAAAAAGAAAAACGGTTTTCTGTTTTATTTTTATTATTGTTGAACTAATATACAACTAAAATAAAAATATTAATATATAATATTTTTAGCTAAAATTTGGCCAATTCATGCATGCACGTTATTGGTGCAACTTTAAACTTTGTTTACCGGTTCAGAGCGATTTAGTTAAGAAGTACTTAAATACATCGGCATTTTTAACTGATAAGGTTGTCAATTCGATATATAACTAAAAATATGTTTTACCTTTGGTACTTTATTAATAGTGTCATTGGTGTAATCTTTGGCCTCTCCGTCTGTCTGTAGTAAACCCAAAATTGGTACATCCACTGTTGGGGCTTTATTTGAACCACTCCCACCACTAGCTTTGCCCCCGGACATTATCTGGAACACGATCACGTATGTTTGTCTATAAAATTTATTTATATTTCAATATTATTATTAACTGTATTATTACTGTGTACACTTACAGTAGAATTACACATTAAATTATTTTTTCTCTTGGACTACATCAGATGAATTTAATTTTAATCAGGCTTTACTTAGCTCTAAGTTTTAATTAAATCGGTTCAGTAGTTTAAGAGGTACAAACACCTATATAATATCGTAAATTTCAGAAGTTAATTTTCTTTTATATGGATTTTATTTATAGAGAGCATTTTGCTACACACCTGCTGTCCCTGATCGACCAAGTGGGCATTGACGAGCACGCCATGTTCGGGAAAGCTATGTATGTGTGTACCACTCGCGTAGTACATTGCATGGCCGCCCAAAGTAAAAGTACCTTCAAACACTCGATCGCCCAACGCCACCTGTATTAACGATTAAGAATAATAAAAAATTATAGATATTTTTTTTAATGATGCCGTCGGGAAAGCCATTTTATGGCTTTTATTTTATGGCATCAGGCGGAGCGTACGTTAGCGGCCTTTGTCGTTTATTCATACACATTTAAAACTTCAAAAGCGCGAAAAAATTACATACTTTTGTTTTCGGCAAGGTAACAATTTGTAAAAGTAACAAAAGTAAAAGTCATGATATTTGATGTATATAACGTTCCCGCACGAAAAGCTGACATTAATATTTTTTTTAGGTTTACCAAAAACCGTACGTGCGTTACTTTGTAGATGCATGATCTATATATTTAAAAATACGTTTCCATAGAGAAGATAATTTATCATTAATAAAATTTCGATTATCATTATTTGATAAATACTATTTCATATTTTCAATTACCTGGAACATGCTTAATAAGTCATTCAACGCTGGTACATTCGCACCACCCGTTTCTGGTATCCACCTGAGAGCAAAAAAATATTTATTTATTTATTTTCACTACATTTTTTTGTTAACGTCAAACCAATTTTAGTGTTACACGTATCCGCAGAACGAAATAACGTAATAATGTATTCAAAAAAACTTAAAACATTTTTTATAAGTGGGATGTAAAGTGATTAATTTTGGCCAAACTTGAAATGCTACCAATTTAGTTGAAATTTACTTAAAAGCCGGCAACGCACTCGCGAGCCCTCTGGCATTGAGAGTGTCCATGGGCGGCGGTATCATTTAACATCAGGTGATTGTTGCCTCATGTTCGTTTGTCCCCTGTTCTATAAAAAAAAATGCAACCAATTTAATTCCTATATTTGTTACGAGAGGGCCTTTACTTTTGCGCAATTTTTAACTAATAACTAAATATACCTTATTACAACATCCAAGTAAATTATAAAAATTAGGAATTAAATGAAATAAAACTTATCTAATTGCAAACATACCATTGCCTCGTATTTTCATCGTAAAACTTGACGTGTCGTAGTAAAGACGCATTATACCAATCCGCAAATACAACCAGGGATAACCCCGAATCCACCGCCTTCTTCAGAGTCGCCATCTCCTCTGGGAAATATTCGTCTTCCGGGTCTACCAACATGAGGGCACCGTACAACGACGTATTAACACAGGTCAGGGGGGAACCTAAAACATATTACAGTCCGAGTCACTTGAATAGCCTCACCCCCAAAATTAATATGAATTCTGTTGTATATTCAATGTTGCCTGTTTTACTTCATAAGTAAACTTAATTAGCGTTGTACTATAGCTTAATCATAAAAAGTAAAAATAAGATAAATAAATAGTACTAACTGCACACTAAAGTAGTGAAAATGGTGCGTCACTTGAATAGCATCAGTGAAATAAAACACAAATAAATAAGGCTATAATTTGTTTTTAATACTTTGTATACTTTCCATTGCTTTTAATAACTTCAAAAATACGTTCGGGAATAGACCTATATAATGAATGAATGTAATTTTGATCCAAATTATTTAAATTTTATGAATTTCTTGTTCAAGATCTGCGCTGCTATTAAACTGGCGTCCACCGGCAAATATCTGGCGAGATAGATAGCCCTAAATATTTTCCATAATATTCAAGTCCGGAGAGTTCAATGGCCAATCTAAAACTTCAATTTTACTTTTTTGAAACCAAGCTTTTGTTTCCTGTGACGCATGTATAGAGGCATTATCGTGTTGGAAAATCCAGTTCCGGTGTTTTAAAATTTTAAAAATATTTTTTTTCTTTTCTTCTAATAGATTAGTATACAATGCTGAATTTGTTTGCCTCGGAAAATTGAAATTGGAATAGGCCCCTTATAAGAAACCGCCCCCCATACCATTACTGAGCGACCTCCCGCTCTTCTTTTCTTAGATCGTGAAAATAATATGAATAACCATCTGGACCATCTAAATTGAATATTTTTTCATCACTAAAAACAACATTATGCCTTTGATTTTTCCAAGACATATGTATTTTAGCAAATAACAACGGGCTTTTTGATATTGATCGCGCAAATAAGGTTTCCTCTTGATTTTCTGCCGTTTAAGGTTTGGTGATGACTTTATAATGCATCGCACGGTAGACAGTGATGCGCTGGTGTTAACTTCATTCGCAATTTGTCGCGCTGTCTTGGAAGAATTAGATGCTGCACGTAAAATAAGCCGACGTTCACTTGACGAAGTAGCCAATTTTGTACGACCTTTATAGTTTTTCCCATAGTTTTCTTTATTTTTCACATAATTATTAACTACCTTAGGACTGCGACCAATTTTTATTGCAATTTCACGGTGAGATAGTTTTTGATCCAAATAAAATTCTCTTTTTCTCTTTCGGTTTTTTTTTATTTTTCGACCACGACCCATGATAGCTAAACATTTGAATAAGACTTCGAAAAAAATATATACGTAATATTCGACGCTTAAATAAAGAATTGCTACCAAAAAATCAAAGCAAACGCACGCGAGTAATGTTCGAATAGCACTGAGGCTAATCATGTGACGCGGACGAAATGTCGCACCGACGCGGGGCGCGGTATTCCAGTGGGGGTTCGTACGTGTTTTGTTTTGTATCGTAATGCACTGTGCATGAAGTCTAATTAATACTAGTATGAAAATAATATTCGTTCATATTTATACAGAAATTCCAAAATTTAGGGGTGAGGCTATTCAAGTATTCGGACTGTATAAACCTAATATGTAACTCAAAAATCTATATTTCAACATTTGTGTTTGATATATTTTTGCTATAACATCATGCAACGATGAATTACGGGATAATTATCGTTTCGATCGTTTAAATATTCATTTAAATTATAATAGGCCTTAGTAAGCAGTTTTACTGTAATGATTTAAATTTATTTATTGACAATATTTGTATAATATTTTTATATGTCACTAGAAATTTTGTTGAAAAAACGTATGCAATTGCCTTGAAAATAATTACTCGTTTTATGCAGCCTTGTGGTTGGTGCACTAATTTTGTCTTTATTACGAGTAATAGAAAATATTAGATTTTCCAGAATAAGTACATCTCAGAGTTGAAGGAATAAAATTATCTAATTGGAATTAAAAATATGTTTCGATTCATTTTTATTTATGCATACGTGTAGATAAAAAGGGCCCATCTAGTTTACAGTTAAAGATCATATTGTAAGTTATTTCAAGGCCCTATTATATTAAAGAAACTGAATCAATATGGTAGTGTTACCAATGCTCCGTTGTACGTGTCCCTTTACATTCGCACTACAAAGGAAAACGAAAGCTTACATTATTTACATATATACTTTAAACTCACCCATAACTTCAACATAATAGCCGTGCTCCCGCAGTCTTCGATACATATCTCTAAAGTTTGTGTGTATATGATCGGCGTGCCAATCGAGCGGGTCGTGTTTTGCCCGTAAATCGTCTCTTGGGAAATAGCCTCCCGGGTATCGCAGGCTATGGAATTGGTCCCATAGGAGACGACGCGATCGAACCGGTACCGGGATAACACGTCCACTGAAAAATGGTTTTAAAAGGTTTTTATAGTCATCAGGGGTCTTTGGTCTAGGTCAAACAACAAAGGAAACTTAGGCTGCCATATATTTTTATAAGATACGATACAAAAGGTACGCTAAAATTAAAATTTCGGGTCTAAGGATTTTTTCTTTTTCGTTATTGGATAGCATCGGTACGGGACGAGTAAAAAGGGCAGTCATCGCCGCCCATGGACACCCATTTTTGTGGGTGTGTTGTCGACTCTATATTAAGGACTATTTATTTAAACAATTGGACCTTATTTTCAGTTCCCTACGGGCCCCTGGGCACATGGGCGAAAAGAGACGGTTGAAAAGGAAAAACAATTCGTGTGTAAGCGTGCGTTCTTGTTACTTAACACTAAACAGTGGTAAATAAAAAATAGAATACAAGGAGAGAGTCTTCTCGTTAGGAATGACTGTAAGAAGTTTATTGGACACTTTCTCAAGTGAAATATGAGATTAGTGAATTAGGTTAGACTTATTCAGTATTAAGAAAAGCTAGTTCAATGATGACTCAGTGAAGAGACAAATTATATAAAAACCCCGCTGCGTATGATCTTTGTCAAAAATCACTTTAATTTTGCCAAATTAGACTAGCAATCGAAAATGGTTTTTATTTACAAAACAAGATTTTCACTTGCTTTATACTTACACTTTACCGTACCTAACTTCTAGCTAAACCAAAATGTTTAAATAATTGAAAATACCTACCGTACCGGTAGCATCAGTGTTGTATTCCTGGTCTTTTGCCGAAACGACTCGTCAAAACTTTCAATTGTAATATTCACGTGCCCCTGAAATGTATTCACTCATTGCACAATACGCAGAATAATAACATAATATTAAGTTACTAACGACCCGCCCCGGCTTCGCACGGGTGCAATGCTGATACTAAATACACTACAGAAAATCTGTGAACGTTGTATATAAAAATGTGGGTTATCCATAAGAGATAGACATATACCATCACGGACTTTTCTGTAGACCTTTTCAATGTGTACAATACTTAGTGCATTATTTTGATAAAACTCGTAGGGTTCAGCCTGCGTTTGCAATGTAAGCGGAAAAAATGTAATTATTTACGACATCACATTAGAAACCTCAAAAATAACAGTACTTCTCCACTATTTAATGGATGTTATTATACATATAAACCTTCCTCTTGAATTCCACTCTATCTATTTAAAAAAACCGCATCAAAATCCGCTCCGTAGTTTCAAAGATTTAAGCATACAAAGGGACATAGGGACAGAGAAAGCGACTTTGTTTTATACTATGTAGTGATTATTATTTATAATATACAGGGTGTACGATAAATCAACGTCAACACAAAGTCGAGTAATAGGACAAGTAGTGAACAAAATTAATTAATGATAATTAATTTTATGGCAAAATTAGAATACTGGGTTGGTACAAGTAAATGCTTACTTCAACAATTCCATCAAAATCAGCCCCACTTTCCAACACAGTGAATCTTAAGGCCAGCCAACCTGAGTATGGCCAAATGATGTCAATATGGTCCACCACCACTGCCAATATGAGACCGTTCGGCAAATGTGGGTGCCACATTACACGTTTCTGAAAACAATACATGTATTAATCGGTTCAGACAAGAAGGTGTTTTTTTTTTGTTTATAGCGTAACAATTATTGTTTAGCCGGGATTAGAACTTAGGACCCCTTATTTCTATACATAAATCCCGGCTGTGCTAGTGTAATCATAAGAGAAAATATCGCGAGACGACAAATCTTTTTTGTTTTAGTTTAATATTCACTCGGTAAAAGATAGTGCGGACTACTTACAACAGGCATACAAGTCTAACAATAAAGACTATGAAAATTAAATGATCACGAACCAGATAAAGACATCTGAGGCTCAAAATACTTTTACCTTTTTAATTTAGCCACTGTTTTTAATTTAGCTAATTGTAATAAGAACTTTTTATAAAATAAAACTTTAATTCAATAGATTACCTATCGGAGATTATTGTCAGTTCTCGTCTACACTGAGAACAGGCAATAATGTTATAGAATCATTTATTTGCTGCAGTTCTTTCTTTTGGGAGTACCGTTTTGATTTTTGTATCTTCAAGTGGATTCGACAATTGTTTCGTAAATCTTGTTGTTTTTTTTTGCTTTGATAAACATTATTAAAGTTTATTGATTTAGCCAATTAGTTTAATTGGAATAAATTTGACCTTACCACCTCTCCAGCTACTCCAAGGCCATTTACAATAGTGATATTGACAATCGTAGGCTGAGCACTGAAGTACAACGGCTGGGTGCAATACGGCCACATGTATGTGCATTCCGTTAGATCAATGTATGGCGGACTGAGACTAGCTTGGGGCTCGTATTCACGTAGAAACTTAAATTTTAAATAATCATAATATAAATTCAAGTACGTAATTAAAAACCCTAAACCGACTTGTAAATATGATATACAATATGAACCGATTTTGATTTAACTTAAGACTGTAGAAATCGGTAGGTAACATGCAGGGTTATATTAAATCAGTATTATTATATAAACAACAACATTTCCCAGCTAGGAACAGATTTAATTAAAAAATTCAATTGTCGTTTCCAGTATTCTGGACTATTAATGTTTACCACAGTTGAAGCCTTCTTTGAACTTTCATTCAAACAAATATTTCAAGATCATAATAAAATCTGTTAATTTTGTCATAAACACAGATTTTAACATCGTGCAAATCCTATTATTATTGTTTATTTCGGGCCAATTAAGACACGGGCAATTTTCAGCTCCCACATTACCTGATACGCGCTAATAAGGTCCAATTTCCCGTGTCCTTGCTCGAACATGTTAGGCCCTACAAGTCTCCGAGCGGTTATGCACAACGCTTGTTTGACCGAAGCCGGCGTTAGGTTCTGTCTAGGCACACCGCTAGCTAATAAAGCAATCGCACCGGCTACAACTGGCGATGCTACTGATGTACCTGTTATTTTCGTAAAAAAACCTGTTTATTACAGTGTAATCTCTCTGTAATAGAACCATTTTCTGACGACTTTGGTAGACGTATTTTAGAATGTTGGACTTTACATAGAATTTAAACTGTATATATGTAAGAAATGCTGGTGGAATTACAGTAATGTACCCTCCGTTAAGAAGAACGCGTTTTAACGCGAACACGAAAATTTTCCTTTGATCTCTAATTTTTGATTTTGATAGATGTTTTGGTTTGTAATTTAATTATTAGTGCCTCAAATTATTATTTTTTTCATGTACCAGTATGCTCAGAATTGGCTGATATGAAAATAAAACAAAATTCCTAGGTATTTTTTATTTTAGTTATTAGTTATTTTCGAAACACACATTTTATATACAAAACACGGGCGTTCGAATAAATAAAACATTTTCATTAATCGTATTACACTTCGCAAGACAAAAAAATACATTCGCCAAATTTACTAACACTTTCAACAGAGCATTCACTTCTCATAAAACAGGCATATGGCAATTAAATATGAAACAATTAAAAATAGTACGATTTCAAATTCTTTATATGACTATTTCAAAACTTATATCTTAATTATTCTGTTTTCTAAGGATCATAAACATATCCAGGTTTTATTTTTATTTTTAGAGTAACATGCTATCTGTATCTGTACTGTTAATAAATAAAATAACATAGCGATGAGGAATTTAAAAAACAATTAGCATTTATATCTTCTAGAGCTGTTAGACTTACCACTGAGAGATCGGCACCCTCCATTTACACTAGAGCCACGGACTCCACTCCCATACGTCACTATGTCAGGTTTAACGCGACCATAACCCTGAAAATACAACCATATTAAATATACATATCGTTGGCATTATAAATGCGAAGCTGTTGAGACCGATTTGAAAAAGAAAAGAATTGGATATTTTAGTGGCATTAATCTACAAAACACGCATACAAAATTACTTAATAGACCAGTGCCAATAATTTTTGAAACCAAAAAAAATTACAGTAGGATGAAACCCATTAGAAATGCAGGGGAATATGATAAAAATGACAGGAAAAATAAATTACGGTCGATCCGAGTTCGGGAAGTGGGAGGGGGGTGGCTTTTAAGGGGGAAAAATTGTTAATCTTGATTTCCGGCGAAACTACCAGTCCTATGGAAAAAAGTTGAATGGCAAAGTTGTAGGTCATAAAAAGATCTACAACTTTTGTATTTACAATTTTTTCACATAACCTCAAAATTTAGGTGAAAAATTCAAAAAACCATGTTTTTGGTTTTTTATTTATATCTTTTTTAAAAAGTTTTTTTTTTCTACGAAATTTGGTGAAAAGTTACCTTATTATGTCCCAAATATACTGTAATTTATTTGATTAAAAATATTTATTTTTTCGCCTCATTTTAACTTAATATCAAAAAATCACCCTAATTTTCAATCGAAAATTCTGACGTCAAAATTTCAGCTTTTTTCAAAAAGTTTTGGGGCTTTTTGTTCGTTGAAATGTCTACTTTCTGATGGTGTAAAAAAAAATTTACATTACTCTAGGAAATATTATTAGAAAATGCAAAACATTGAAAAAACCTCAAATTCGAAAATTTTCTTTTAATTGTTTACAATTGTGAGGTATTTATTAAAATTTACACTTTAATTACTCAAAAAACGTAAGATTTCATGCTTCATTGATAAACGAAAAAATTGCTAATTAAAATATACTTCTATAATTAACAAACAAATAAGTTAATAAAGTTAATATTTAATAATACATATACAATATTTTGAAAAAGTTGTAGAATCTTCTGTAAATAATATTTGTAGATGCCTATTTATTGCTGTTTTAAGATAATTTATATACCTGAGTGACCTTCGGTGAATTTTAGCCCAGTGTAAGTTATTTCATTGAGAAGTGGGGATGGACCTAGGAGGGTCTGGGCCTTACTGCTACCTGCTATTTCGTAGCAGCTGTAAAAACCGTTAGCCAGTATTCGAGATACAGAGTAGTGTACAACATCGTTTTTAAAAATACACCTGCAGGCTGAGTTACTCTAAGTGATTTGTGAGAAATTTACTTTATTCAAAGAAAAATTCAAAATTCACCGAAGGTCACTCAGGTATATAAATTATCTTAAAACAGCAGTAAATAGGCATCTACAAATATTATTTACAGAAGATTCTACAACTTTTTCAAAATATTGTAGATGTCTTATTAAATATTAACTTTATTAACTTATTTGCTTGTTAATTATAGAAGTATATTTTAATTTGCAATTTTTTCGTTTATCAATGAAGCATGAAATCTTACGTTTTTTGAGTAATTAAAGTGTAAATTTTAATAAATACCTCACAATTGTAAACAATTAAAAGAAAATTTTCGAATTTGAGGTTTTTTCAATGTTTTGCATTTTCTAATAATATTTCCTATAGTAATGTAAATTTTTTTTTACACCATCAGAAAGTAGACATTTCAACGAACAAAAAGCCCCAAAACTTTTTGAAAAAAGCTGAAATTTTGACGTCAGAATTTTCGATTGAAAATTAGGGTGATTTTTTGATATTAAGTTAAAATGAGGCGAAAAAATAAATATTTTTAATCAAATAAATTACAGTATATTTGGGACATAATAAGGTAACTTTTCACCAAATTTCGTAGAAAAAAAAAACTTTTTAAAAAAGATATAAATAAAAAACCAAAAACATGGTTTTTTGAATTTTTCACCTAAATTTTGAGGTTATGTGAAAAAATTGTAAATACAAAAGTTGTAGATCTTTTTATGACCTACAACTTTGCCATTCAACTTTTTTCCATAGGACTGGTAGTTTCGCCGGAAATCAAGATTAACAATTTTTCCCCCTTAAAAGCCACCCCCCTCCCACTTCCCGAACTCGGATCGACCGTAATTTATTTTTCCTGTCATTTTTATCATATTTCCTTGCATTTCTAATGGGTTTCATCCTACTGTAATTTTTTTTCTGTTTTTACCATTTTTGAAGGCTTCGGCACTGGTCTATAAGTGCATTGTGCACAAATTTCTCTGAAATTTTAAGTCATTGACATGGAAAGGCCGAATTAAATTTTGTATCCTGGTAATAATCACGGCAAAGACTGTTGAAGCTGTATTGAAGTTTTATATAAAAAAAGGAGTTTTACATACATGACATAACAACATACACGTATTACATACAAACAGACAATTTAATCTATAATAACGGATTAATAAACTAAAAACCAGAACAATACAGCTACGATATCCAAATGCCCGATAACTTCTTTGGTTGAAAGATATTAATAGGTATATAAATATATCTGTGTAAAAATTGTAACCATACACGTGAAGGTAAATGTGAAAATCCACTTTGAATATTAAAAATACTTACATATGGCAACTCCCACGTCGTCATCCCTCTTGAGGAGAACTTTGCGATCCGGTCATCGAACCCGATGCCACCCACGCCGATAACATCCATTTGATCAGCTGGATTATTCAATGTACCATATAACGGTCCATCGTTACCAATCGCTGACACCATAATGACCTGTTTTAACAGTTTAAATTCCTTATAACTTTGACACTGTTTGAGGCACTTTTTGCTACCACTACCCACTGCCAGCAGTCAGTAAATGTACTTCAAAGGTAATAAGAGTTAGGGGTATTAAAATGACCTAACACCGAAGTAAGCTTCACTACGTCGCATATCCATGAACATGCGTAAGCATGCGTACGTCCCATAATATCGTGAATGTATTTAAAAATAATAATAATTTTATTTATTGCCACAAAAACGTATCCCAGGTCCTAAAGTAGTGAGAACTGTATTTCAGGAGCCTGTGATTTAAATATTTTTTTCATTAATTTAAATAAATAAAAATATTAGTAAGTTTATGATAGGTAACATACAGTTATCTAATAATTATATTTCTCTGTTCTTTTGTGTTTGGATTCATTGTTTATCATTATCAATTAATAATATATATTATATTAAAAAGTACTTTCCAGAGTGTATTTTGAAAAAAAAGTAGATTTATTATAAATTTTCCTGCTAGATTTCTTAGCTCACCTTATTTGCAGTCAGTTCCCATACTTTATCAACAAATGGGTGATCCATAAAATCTGGTCCACCTATACTTAGGTTTAGGACGTCAATTTTCTTCATAATTGCATAATTAAATGCATCGAGGAACCACGATGTATAGGACACCTAAAATAAATTTTAAAGTTAAACTTCTATTTAAGAGCATGAGAGTAAAATGTTTATGGATCGATCGATCGACCGATTGAGAGAGAGTGTGAAAGAGAGATCGAGGAAAAATATACAATATTGATTGATGTATTGGTTTAGTAGTTAAATATTATAACTTTAAATAGCAATTCTATCGCATAACGTCTTGAGCAGGAAACGCAGATTTATTTATTTATTTATAGTACCCACTGGAGCTTTTACCTTAGTAATAATAAATTTACAAGGAACTTCTGACATGTTGTACGCACACACTGTTGTAGAAATTGGTTATATTTAATAATAATATAGCCTTTTATTAGATCAATTTTTTTTTAATTTTATTCTTTTGTTTTTTTTTAATGTATCTTTGTCTTTTAATGCGCTTGCTTGTTTTCTGTTTTGGCTTTCTGTATTGTCTTAGTATTTTGTATACTATAATATGTATAAGTATAAGCTGTTAGATTACTTATAATGAAATAAATAAATAAATAAACTTTTTAGGTACACATATAATAATAGATTACATTAAACGAAGTATAAAAAAGTTGACTAAAAACTGACTCGTTAGTTATTTACGGCCTTCACTTTGTTAACGAATAATTATCTTATCACATTGATTTCACTTTCTAAATGTTTCTTGACAGTCGTTCGATTAAGTATTAAAGTAGTTCGGTTTGCTTCTTGACCCCTCTTTGTTGGTGAAAAACTTAAAAAAAAAGTGTTTAAAAGAACGTAAGTTTCTTCGTCATGAGTATGTTCAAATTCCTTGGATTGGCGATATGAATTTAAGAATCAACACTTCCACTGGTTTATTGCGCACTTCTGTCTCGCTTTTTATGCCTTTAAATTAAATTGAATGGATATTTATATTTATAAAACGCCAACAAATAAAACCCGACTTGAGTTCTGACCGCGCCTATTCCTAGTATGATATTTAATAACCGACGCAAAATTTAACAAAAATAACTTTTATTCAGCGGTAGGTATGTATAGTTTTTAAAGGACCCTAATAAGAATATCAAATAGAAAAAGTTAATATTTCTATAATATTATACCTTAACATTAATATTTATGATAAAAATATTTCGCACATAAAATTTCGACACTTACTTATTATTAACTTTAATAAAAAAAAGGGTCAAAGCTACTACACAGTTAGGTTTGGGGGGCACACTTAGGAGCCCCCAATAATCATCGATGAACTCAAATCGTCTAATAACGGAATCTTGACGATTCCCGTTTACAGTGTAATACTGGACCCCACTTTATATACATCCTTCAGTAAATATATACCTAACAATCGGAATTACTTCGTTAGCGCGTTTCAGAAATGTATTTTCTAGCATTTAAATGCACGGTTAAATCGTGGATTTGAATCATTCATGGCTTTTTTATATTTTTGTTATAAATTTTGATGACATATATTCTTTAATAAGCCACACTAATAAATAAAGGCACGCAATTAGTGTATATTTCAATTCGCTATGCGTCAGTAGATGTCGTTAATACGGAAACATTTCAAAGGATCCTAATGAGAATATCAAATAAGTATCTGTGAACGTGGCGTATGAGTAGTACGCTAGAACGCAATCGACACATCAAGTTATATAAATGATATAATTAATGGCGGTTAAAAATACATGGTGTCAATTAATGAACCCCAGATAAGTATAATAATAAATAATGGGACACAATCAATCAGTTTTAAGAAAGTGCGCGAATATTTCAAATAGCTTTGCGTCAATAGATGTCTATAATACGGAAACATTTCAAAAAACCCTAATGAGAATGTCAAATGAGCATCTGTGGACGTGACGTAGCAGTTCTACACTGGAACGCATTCTGCACATAAAATGCATGAGCGTCAAATAATTAAACCCCAGATAAGCCTACTAATAAATAATGGGACACATTCATTCGGTTTTAAAAAAGTCCGTGAATATTACAAATCGCTTTGCGCTAATAGATGGCGTTAATACGGATATTTAGATATTATATAGATATTTTCAAAGGACCCTAATAAGAATATAAAATACAAAAAGTCAATATTTCTATAATATTATACTTTAACATTAATATTTATAATGAACATATTTCGCACATAAATTTTCGACTCTTACTTATTATTAAGTTTAATAAAAAAGCGGATCAAAGTTACTTCACAGTTAGGTATGGAGGACACACTTACGAGACCCCCTAATAATCATCGATGAACTCAAATCGTCTAACAACGGAATCTTGACGATTGCCGCTTACTGTGTAATAATGGACCCTACTCAATATTCATCCTTCGGTAAATATATACCTAACATTGGGAATTACTTCGATAGCGCGTATCAGATATTTTGACCAATTTTATAAAAATTATTTATTTCGACTTTACTGTATTTAAAACAAAAGCAGTATTAAAGCGAGTACTGTAATGAATGTTTAAATTTAAAAAAGAACAGGATCTTTGCTTTTGCTAGAAAAAGAGTTTTAAATTATGATATGTAGGTAATCTTTAAGCCGCCTCCGTTATAGTGGTTAGTGCGGATAGCTTTTTCAGAGATTTTCCGAAGTTCGATTCTAGGTAAAGCAATAATTATATAGAATTTGTATACATTGAAGGCTGCTCACCTACTTGTGATGAATCAATGTTATAAACGCAGAAATGTCTGCTCAATTGAGGCTGTGACCGAGTTGTTCAGCCTGTAGGATAGATTGGTTCGATTCTCATGGAATTAACAAAAACAAAACCTGGTTATCGGTAAAAACGCGAAATATATGCAATTCAGCATCAGGCGCAAATCCAAGGCAGTCTGCTCTTGAAGCGATGACCCCAGCAACAAACGTCCCATGCCCCAAGGCGTCATCTAGCGTTTTCTCTCCGGTCCAATCGGTTCGTTCACGTATATGACCAAAATGAGGGTGATTGCGTGACAGCCCGGTATCGAATACTGCAACTTTGACACCTTCACCTGCAATAAATGTGATATTATTATTTCTGTGTGAAAGTAGTCATCCTTAGAGTCTAGCATCTAATGGTCCATTCAAAAAAAACTCCGCTAAAAAAATTTTGTATAACTATTGTTCGTAATGGAGCATGGTTAATGAGTCGTTGTTGAGCTTTATTTTATTTTATATTTAGTGGCGAATGAATAACTCTTGTCGTCTCCATTCGGGTAGGTTTGTCACGAGGTTACCTTTTTTACCATCCCGACCTCTTTTGGGTCACTCCAGGTCTTTAGCTGAGAAAAGGTTAACATCCATGGAGAGACGAATGAAAGGAGATTTTACTTTTCGTGCTAAATATATAGAGTTTATGGACGAGTACTTTAAGCTCGGACAAATGTCAGTTTCTGATTATGATTCATTATGATTATGATCAACTTATCCTGTGGCGAGAGAAGGAATCTGATCCAGTTAGTCTTTGAATTAAATACTAATACATACGGACTCAGATCAAGTCCTTATATTGCTATTCGTACAATGTTAGAATTGGCTGAGCAAGAACGTTTGCAATTTCCAAGAGGAGCTGATGTTTTGACTACTGATGTTTTCGTTCATGGCATTTGCACTGGAGCTGCAAATGAGAAAGAAGCCTTGATACGACCCGATGAGCTAATTGGGATTCTTAAGGCTGGTAGGTTCTCCTGGTACATACATTACCAGGAGAACCTACTCCGGCAGATTGTGCATCTCGAGGTTGTGAGGCTCCAGTTATATTAGACTATCCCTTATGGTGGGCTCCAGGTTGGCTGTACCAACCCGAGTGTTGTTGGCCTCTTGTTTTTTGTGGAATCGGTTTTTAAAAGGGCCGTAGCGGGCTTGTCACGTCTGCCAGTGGCATAAACTTTGCTCCCAGCCTCCGGTTTTGGATTCAGTCATGTTAAGCCTAACTGGGACGGGGGACTGTTCGTAATAGAATCATTTTTATTTCATAAAATTTTATGAGGGTCATGAGGGTGACCCCAAAAATTTTAACTCAGCTGATCCGCGCATTGTTAATGAGTCGTTGTTGAGCTTTAGTTGGGTGAAGTTAGATGCAATTTTATATACTTATAGTGTTTTTGTGCATTTCTTGCCAATAGTTGCGTCCTCCATTAAGACTTATAGTGAGTGTTTTTGTGTGTGAACTATTATTGTAAGGCAAGGTACAGCATCAATATAACCTCTTTTTGTTCCCAAACTAACAATTTCTCTACATACTTACGGCTGACATTTTGTGCCTTTCGGCCTAATAAGGAGCAGTTAATTGAGGTATGTACTCAGGACTTATTTTAGTATAAGATTACGTATCGACGGCCAACAAACCGGTCTTTGTGATACAACTATTTAGCTAAGCATACATTAGGAAACACCTTTTTGTATTTTACTTATTTATAATATATGCCTATCTTATCACTACAAAAACAAATGAATGTGACTCAACAAATGTTTAAACTTACATACTTTTGTTGAATTAAGCATTAAATTAAGGGAAGTATTAAAATTGTATTTCCATAATTTCATAGACCTATCTGTATTATGACTATACATAAAGAGACAAAATATGGAAGACATTTAAGTATGAAGAAATATATTGAAATCAAGTAGGAAACCAGAACTTACCTGTTACACCGAGCGACCACAACACATCTGCCTTCAATACTGATGTTATCTGTCGGGGCACAGTTCTTAACAGCTTTCGGGATGAGTAGCCATCGTTCTAAAAGGAAGAAATATAATAATAACTAGTACTAGGTAACATTTTTTTAGGTCAATAAAAATAATTATCTACTATAAGTGTTCGGGGATGTACTTATAACCGAAAGCGTTATAAACAACAAAAGAATTCTTTATGTAGTATGTTTTTAGGCAATTAATTAGTGTTTATTAATGTAGAGAATATATTTAAAATTACAATTCTTGCTTGCATTAGTAAATACAAATTTTTTTTTTTATCTAAGATTTAAAAATAATATTTAGGGGTGGATTAGGCTTAAAATTTAGGGGGGTGAAAAATAGATGTTGTCCGATTCTCAGACCTACTCAATATGCACACAAAATTTCATGAGAATCGGGAAAGCCGTTTTGTAGGAGTTTAACCACAAACACTGCGACACAGGCGATGCCAGTTTCTTTATATTGTATTACTGGCAAGTACCAATGGCTTATTGGTTATTTTGATCAGCACCATGGTGAACTTTATGTGGCTAAACAATAACGAATATCTTACTGATAATAAATGTAGTACTCACTTCTTGCAACTTTCTAAGAGAGAGTAAAGCATGTCCCTTAATACTTTTACTTCTCCACCCTGAATAGAGACATTCTGGTAACCCACAGTCATCCTATAATAAAGCAATTACTTTTTGTAGAAGGTGATACATTACCGATACCATTTCACATTTACTATATAGTAGACTTTATTATTAGCATTTATTCAATTGAAATATGTAAATGAATACCTCTTTTATGTATTTTATAGTACGCTGTACTTGTCTTTGAGCTGTGATTCGTCGGATGGCAGGGTGATCACCAAGTGATTTTAAAGCCAGATTTTGATCTTCATTAAGTACAATAACTTCAAAATCACTAGGATAGTCTTTAGCTGCATTCTGTCTCTCCAAGATATTCCAATTTTTTATCTGAAATGGATAAATCATACATGGAATTATCAGTGTTACAAGTAACTTATGTATAAAACAGTTACACAAATAAAAAAAGTATCAACATGGGAGTTCCTATTGTTTTAATTGAAACTAATTTCAAAGTTTAATGCATAACTATTAACTATTGAATTCTTAAGTGCAGCTTTAGTATAATTTTCTGTACAGAATTAAGAAAACGTAACTATGTGCTCACTTTGCACAACATCAATAACTGATGTTAACTGAGTCTACATGTTCTGGATTTGTGCTATTATAACTATTTGTATTCTCAATCTCTCCCTTTATATATAAGGCAAATGCTATAAATCCCAGAGCGGCGCAAAGCAGTTATTTACACAAATTACTAAAATATAAACATTGGAGTACATGTAGACTTAATTAAAATTAATTTCTAAGTTCAATGCAAAAACCACTTACTCCTGAATTCTTTAGTGCAGCTGTAATATATTTTTCTCTAGATAATTTAGAAAAATAACCAGAAAATGTAACTATGTGCTCACTTCGCACAACATCAGTTGTAAACTGATATTCTACGAATTCTGGATTTGTATTATTACAACTATTTGCATTGTCTGTTTCTCCATTTATGCATAAGGCTAAAACTATCCATCCTACGGCCGCGCAAAGCAGGAACTGGGTTAAACCCATATCTGCCTCAAGTACACAGTTATAACATGATTTGTACCGGGGTTTAGTCAAACACAATAGCAGATAGACTTGTATATTTATTCATTATTACAATGGCGACACAGCGTTCTTTATATTAACATTAAGTAATTGAAACACTTATCGCAATGTCATAAAGGGACTTTTAATTATTCTAGAGCGATGTAGACATCGGCTAACGCTAGACGTTTCATCTTTTGTGTGTTCAAATGATATTAAACTTGAATTATAATAATTTAAATATGGTCATCAGAACCCTGGAATAAACTCAGTTGAAATAATACCACTGAACTGTAATAAATGAGTGTAATTTTTAAATTAGTGTTTAGAATTTAGATGCCGATTTGCGACTACGAAATTGTAAGTAAACATCAAAAGTTGTGTTATTTTGTAGTCTTTAAACAAAACAAAGGACACAGATTAAAAGAAACCTTAATCATAGTTTGTGAATCTGCATACAGCCCCCCGGCCCCCTATTTGATATTCATTGACTATTACAATATATTAATATTGTAGGGAATAATATGTAATAGGGCTTTTAATTACATTATTATTATATAAGTACAATTGTCTAGTTCTACATACGCCGTTTAAACATTTATGTATTTTCTTTACAAAAACAAGCAGCTATTAAACTTAAATGAAAAGAAATGTTAACTGGGGCACGTTGATGCCAAGTTGTGGCTAATAGAGAGTATTATTCTAAGACATTGGAAAGTAGAGAAGACTTGTTACATGGTTCTTATTCCTATAAAATCTAGCGAGTAGGCAACCAAAGATTGACAAGCAAAAGCTAGACCATAGTCAAGCAGAAGATAGAAATAACTTTATTGACTGTAACATTAATGCTAGCCATGGCTGTCACTGTAATATTGTCGTAAAATATATTTTGTATAATTTAATTATTGTTAATCCTAAACTTCTCTAAATATTATGATAAATTGATCACAATCATGGCTTACAACCGCAACCAAAGATTTGCCTCATCACCTCCATACTTTAGAATTTTAGATCCTGGCGCATATCAAAACACTGGTACAGCGTTAGTTAAAATAAATAAAGCACCTTTTCTATCCAAAAAGGAGAGACAATTACAGTCTGGCAATAAAATATGGACCCATGCAATATATAACAATAATAGTACACCCTTTATTCCCAACTGTTCGGCCTTCATGTCCAATATTCCTAGATTTCCGTATGAAGCTGTTAATACATTTTCTGATTTCGAAGATATCTTATGTGAATGCGAAGATCCAAATGTTTGCGAATGTGAAAGTGATAATAAAAGTACACCGACAGTAATATGTCAAGGAAAGGTTAGGCGTATATTATATAAAGGCCCACCACCAAAATCTAATCAAAGCGGTGGACTGTCAGCCCCTTCGAAAAAAGATAAAGGATTTGAAATCAATCCAGATGGCTCCCACAAACGTGTTTTTATAAAACCTGAGAAAGAATGTCCTCCATTTTATAATACGGCTATAAACGAATCCACGGCGTTTTATAGAGGCTGTAAGTGGAGTCGCAGGACGGGTAAAATTCCTATAGCTAAAAACAACTTTCCTGGGCCGGCACATTATTCAATAGTGCATGAGCCAAATATTGCTGAAATTTGTGCCGAAAAAGTAAGATCCTTTAAAAGAAAAACATCAAAGCAATTCCGTTTTATAGAAATGGTTCAAAGAAGAAATACATTAGACAATTTGCCTGGGCCGAGTAGCTACAGCCCTGAAAATATTAAAGGGACTCAATTAAATTATTTAGGACCCAAGGCAGCACGATTCACTGGCTCTATTTCGAACAAATGGCCTGGACCAGCAGACCATTGGCTTCAACGTGACTTTGATCTACCTACACGTCCAAGTAAATTATGTAAAGCAATCTTACCACAAAGAGCACCTTTTTTATCTCACGCTACAAGACTAAAAACTCCGAAAATAGTGGATTTAAGTCCAGCAAGCTATGTTCCCATATATAAACCTTGCCAATTTATTCGATGTTCAAAAGCTCCATTTTCTGTCTCCACAAAAAGATTTAAAGAAATAATTTATAATGACGAAGACGATCACGACTATTTTGATGAATTTGAAAACAGTCCACGTGAGGATAAAGATATAACAATAACAAAACATCCTACATGGCAGTTTAAATCAAAAACGGTGAGGATGAAACCTTTAAAAAAGGAAGCTCTTAGATCCATTTCGATACATCCACAACCATCAAGCATAAAAAAAAGACCGTTAGAGTTACAACATGGTTCACCATTTTTTTCATCTGAAGCAAGATTTCGACCTTGGTTCAACTGGATAGCGGTTCATGCAAAGGTTAAAACACCTGGACCATCTTACTACACACCAGAAAAGGCAAGATGTTATCCTGCAGTCGCTCATGGACCATTAACAAGAGTTGAGAGATTTCTACCTTTCCATAAAGAAAGCCCTGCGCCAAATGAGTACAAAGTTTCCAATGGTATCGAAACAATTTTACATACCCATAATGAACGATTAAAAAGTAATATTATAAATCAGCACAAATTTCATTGGATTGCGCCAGGAGTATCAAGGCTACTAAATAATGAGGAGAAAGAATTGATTTTACTAAATAGGTCAATAGAATTATTAAATCCTGATGATGTTATTGATAGTTTTGGATCCAAGTTAAAACGTGGTAAAAAAGAAAAGAAAGTACTACGTTGTTTAAATAAAAACTAAAAATGTTGCTGATAACGGGGACAATTATGTACTGATGTAATATTTTATTCTATCCGACCAATCGTACAGCACTTTTTAAACAATCCAGTTAACTGATATTATGTAGTTTACAATCACTAAACCAATTGTATTAACAAATTTGGCACAAATAATAATGCGTAGTAACATGTATAATAAATTTAGATGTAAAGGAAACAATGTGTATAGAACACTGCATCGGATAAGGAGATTTTGTCGTAACTTTTGGGTTAAGAGTCTATAACTATCAATAAATTTGGCATATTACAGCCAGAATGAGAAAGGATGCGTAGTTGTTTCACTGCAACCATATTACTTAATTCCGTTCACAATATTTTAATGCTAAGATCAATCACCTAATGGGATGTTCTATATTTTTATAAATCACAACCCATTTTATCTTTGTAAATTGATATATTTCTTCACAAACAACGGTAATTAAATTATAATCTTATAGAAACGCTCATAGGAAAAAATACATGCTCAGTCATCTTAAAAGTCTCTTCTGAGTGACGTCTGTTTTCTTCTTTTCTAACTGTATTTATGGCAAACATACATCAAAATCGTATAGAAAATACTACACCATATAGTATGTACATTTTTAGTGCGTATATACGATACGGTATAATTTAAAACTGAACTCGTACCAAAAAGTCAACTAATGGTACAACTTTCGTGCCGGCAAGTGTAATCGAAATGTAAACGCGGTGCGGGAGGCAAGGGTCGACTAACGCACCAATAGCGCGCTGTGATCGGCGCTACGTCATACCCCGCGTCCCGCTTGACCACCAAAGAGACCTAAAAAACGACTTCTGCGCATCTAACGACTCTTGCCAAGTTACGTGCCGAAAATTATACAGCCTTTTAGATTTAATTTTGACATATGACTTAAACATGACATTTTGATTTTGTCTAGGCCTAGTGCCTATTAATTTCTCGAATGTCAAATAACAAAACAAATCTTGACGTTAACAAAACGTTCTTTTGAAAAAGCGCGGGAAGTGTAAAAATAGGCGGGCGTCTTTTTTTTGGCTTAAATTTTGAAAATTAAATTAATATAATAATACAGGATCAGTTAAGTTATAAGGTGTATATAGTAGTAGTTATTGTTGATTATTTATATTTTTAGTTTGTCTTAGTAGCCTGGTAAGTTATTTTATTATATTATATGTAGATAAGAATTTTTTTCTTGTCGTCCGTGATGGAGCCCGAAGACCCTGGAGGGACATCCCTCCAGGTGTCTCATGTAGTCACAATCGATGCGTCTGGAATGGAAACGGAAGGTTCCATTATCGATACAGACTGCTCGGATAGCACGAAGTCTGTTAAAAGAAAAAGAGTATCTGTTAGAAATGAAAAAAAGAGAAAAAGTTCCCAAAATTTCCCTAATGATTTAAAAGACAATATAACTCCTAAAGTCATCGAGTCTGATGTTAAAATAACAGAAATACCCCCAAATGAGGCTGCCCACTCTAACAATATTTCAATTAATCCTCGCGTTGCTAGGTCGCTTTACCAGGCGTCAGACCCTGCGCCTTATGTTGTCCATGTCCAAAAAATCATGGAAACAAATCAAACTGGATCTGTTCACCCCATACAATTTGGATTTTTCCTTAAAAAAAATTATGTAAAAAGCATTGTAGAGGGAAGTATAAAAAAAATAGGGAGGAATATGTTATCATTGCAATTTGAGACATTTCAAGATGCTAACTTATTTTTAAATCATAAATCTCTCAACACAAATAAATACAAAGCCTTTATTCCGGCTTTCACAATCACCCGCATGGGAATTGTGAGAGGTGTTCCGTGTGACTGGGATGAAAAAGAAATTTTAGAAAACATTGAGCTTCCGCAGAATTGTGGAAGTCTTTTGAAAGTTCGGAGGTTAAACAGGAAGATCTTTGAAGGAGAGAATTCCAAGTTCATTCCAACTGAGACTGTAGTCTTAACCTTTGATGGGAAGATCTTACCTACCAAGGTCTTTATATGTTACAACTCCCTACCTGTAGACCTTTATATTTACCCCACACTGCAATGTTTTAATTGCTGCCGTTTTGGTCACACCAAAATGCAATGCAGAGGCACTCCAAGGTGTTACAAATGTGGTGACAATCATTCAAGTATTAGTTGCAAGACTGAAAGGGATGATGCTGTGTGTATCTTATGCTCTGGTTCTCATTTTGCAACGGATAAAAAGTGCCCAGAGTATGCTAGGCAAAAAGCTATTAAAGAAACAATGGCTAAAAAGTCAATATCATATTCAGAAGCCAGTAAAGTCCATCCACCAATTTCTAAGTCTTATGCAGATGTTGTTGCTTCTGTGTCATCGGCCCATTCTGGTCCGAATATTTCTTATTCCAGTCCCTATAATTTAACAAGCCCTACTAAGACTTCCACACAGTCATTTAGAAAAACAGTATTCATGAAACCCAAAGCTCGTCCTAAAAATGTAAATAAGGGATATGATCAAAAAACGCATGCAGAGCTTATCCAAGATTACAGCAACATTCCTTCCTTTTCTACAGGTTGTCTCAACAACTATAATGATTTGTCAGAAATAATAACAAAGGATCTCATCATTTCCATAATACAGTACCTTTCACAATCTGACATAATTAAAATACCGTCCAACGATGCCCCTTCTACAAAAAGTTTTTTAACTAATGAACAGTCAAGACCATCCACAAAACCAGTCTCTGGTGATTCAATGGAATTGGCAGAGCATTAATAATAAAAAAAGTGACCTAATTTTTTTATGAAATAATTACAAACCATTTGCCGTCTCTCTTCAAGAGACTTGGCTTCGTCCCGGATTCAATTTTAGAATTCAAGGACATATCTGTCTTAGAGAAGACAGAACAGATGGGTATGGTGGAGTTGCACTAATTCTTAGAGGAGGTGTGCCTTTTGTTCATATACCCATCCCTAATCACAGTGATAAATTTTCTATTATTGCTGCTAGTGTAAATAATATTTGTATTGTAAATATATATATACCTCACCCTTCCACTTATACTTTGACGCTTGGTAAAGATATTACTTCGACCCTTATATGTATGAGGCTGGGCCATGCATGCATACCCTTGCATTTGGCAAGGCTTAAACCTTTTGCCTGACGACACATTTGAGTGTGGCAATGACGTTGGGGGTTTTAACCATATATTTTTTGCCTGTAATAGACATGAACGTTCCGCTTTTATTTCCTCGCTTTTATCCATAAATATTCCTTTTCCTACTTCTATTTCTGTCTTTTTATCTAATATAAATATTGATGTATATAACATTTTAGCCAGTTTCATTTTTCATAACAATATAAAATTATAACCTATGTTTTATGTATATACGTACTTATAATAAAATTTATCTGATCCTTTTCCAAATTCCGTACTAATTTCCTATCCAATAAACCTAATAATGCACTTCCTAACTTTTGTACATGGCTGACGCACAAACCGTGCAGGCCAAGAAAGGAAAAAAAAAAAAAAAAAAAAAAAAAAAAAGTTCTTTATGTTTTGGAAATTTGGAATAGATAATTTATTATATAATATCTGGCATTGTTGTTATTTGTATAATTATAGTAAATATTTAAAATAATATAGTAAATTCAATTGCTAATTGCTATCGTATTTAATACTTTTCTAAAATGTCGCGTATACCAGCTGTGCATTTAAAAATGCCTTCTGGAGTCAATCAAACAGGGACTGTTATATTTTTCCATGGCTCTGGTATGTAATAAGTAGGATTACCAGTTACAGTTACATCCAACGTGTTTGAATAAGAATGAGTAAATATAAACGGGCGGTAAAATTATTTTTACTTTTTAGGTGGCACTGGTGACTTAATGAAGCAATGGGTGGACTTAATGGTTAAAAACTTTTCTTTTTCACAAATAAAAATAATATACCCTACAGCTCCATTACAGCCATATACACCAGCTGCTGGTGAAATGAGAAATGTTTGGTTTGATCGGATAGATATTAACCAAAAAGTTCCTGAAAATTTATTTTCACTAGCACAAATAGAAACAGAAGTTAAAAGTTTAATCAAAACTGAAGTGTCAAGTGGTATTCCAGTGAATCGGATCATAGTAGGTAAGACTATACAATATATTAATATATTCTTCATAAGATGTCCTTTGAATATTATATAGAATAGAGATATTTCATTAAAAGGTATGTGAGTAGGGTTTGTTATTATCAGTGATATACATATAGATTATCATTGGTAAATGATTTGCCCATGTGTGTGATATAAATCTGATTTAAGATATATTTATATTGTTTTTCTCAATTAAAATTATAATAGTGGAATAAAATCACAAATTAGGATTAAAATCCTTTATAAATAAAATAAATAAAATAAAATAGCCTTTATTACTGTTAAAGTTACTATATATATGTACATTAAAATTATAGAATGTCCCTAATAACAGTGTGCCTTTCGGCAAAGGCCTCCTCCAATTCTTTCCACTGTGTTCTGTCCAAGGTGACTCTCCTCCAGTTTGGACCTGCTGTCAGTTTTAGTTCGTCTTCCCATCATCTGTATTGACGTCCTCTACTTCTTTTGCCGTTACGTGGAAACCAGTGTGTGACAATGTTGCTCCATTTGTTCTTTGAAGAACGCATCAAATGTCCTGTCCACCTCCATTTTTGTTGGTCTATTCTGATCAGTATGTCGGTTAGTTTTGTCTTACGCCGTATGTCAGTGTTTCGAATTCTATCTTTCATCTTGATGCCGAGCATGCTTCTTTCAACTGCGTGTTGGAATGTTGTCAGTTTTTTCCTGTGTAACTGTGTAAGGGACCAAGTCTCACATCCGTATGTAACACAGGGCAGTATACAGGTATTAAATACTTTTTTCTTTAGACCTATATTCATATCCTTGCTCTTCATTATTTCTTTCATTGCCCAGTATTTTCTCCAGCCATTAGCAATTCTTTTGTGTATTTCTTTAGACATTTGGTCTTCGTGAGAGATTATTTGCCCTAAGTAAACATATTCTTCTACATACTCTAATATCTTTCCATTCACTTTGATTTCTGTCTTGATAGAGTTTGTCATCACCTTAGTTTTTTCTGTATTCATGGTTAGTCCAGCTTTGATACTTTCATTTGTAAGCATTTCAATCATGACCTGCAATTTTTCTGGGTTTTCTTCAAAAAGAATCAGATCATCCGCAAAGCGAAGGTGGCTAAGTAATCTTCCATTGATATTTATACCGACTTGATCCCAGCTTATATTTCGGAAAATGCCTTCCAAAGCGGCTAGGAATAATTTCGGAGAGATAGGATCACCCTGTCTAACACCTTTGCTGATTTGGAAGGTGCTTCCTAGTTTCTCTAGTTTGATTCTTGCTTTGTTGTGGTTGTATATTTCCTTTAATAGATTCAAATACACATTATTTATCCCCATTTGTTGTAGGCACTTCCACATATAGCTGTGATCAAGGCTATCAAAGGCTTTATTGTAATCTATGAAGGCAGTGTATAGTGGTAGATTGTATTCTCTGTATTTTTCCATTATTTGTTTAACGGTATGAATATGATCTAAAGTGGAGTAGTTGGTTCTAAAGCCTGCTTGTTCTTCTGGCTGATTTTCATCAATCTTTTTACATATCCTGTTGAGAAGTACCTTTGAAAATATTTTATAGATATTCGACATAAGGCTGATGGGTCTGTAGTTATTGACATCCTCTTTAGAGCCTTTTTTATGGATCAAAATTATATGCGATATGTTCCATTGTTGTGGGATGATGCCTGTGTTAACTATTTTGTTGAAGATATCTGTTAATAGTGGGCTTATCTCTTCTATGGTACCTTTTAGTAGTTTGTTGTGTATCATGTCTGGTCCAGGAGCTTTATCCAGTTTTTGACTTCTTATTGCTTTTTCCACTTCGCACTGTAGAATATCAGGTTCTTTGTTTTGTGTGCTATGTTCTGAAGGGTTTATCACTTTGTTTTTGTTGTTTGCATTTGTTTCATAGTTCATTTGTTTACTTTGATCGGAATAAAGTGTCTTATAAAAGTCTGTTGTTGTCTCTAGAATGTCCTTCCTTTGGGTAAAACTCTTTTCTGCTTTCTTCAATTTTGGAATCCAGTCATTTTTCTCTCGTAGTACTTTCAGAGCCTTTCTTGTGCCACCAGATTTTTCTATGTAATTTTCTAACGTTCTTAGTCTCTTAGATCTTTGGTCATTCCTTATATTCTCTCGTATTTGTTTGCTTAGTTTATTAATTTTTCTTAAATTTCCTTTCTTGTCTTCTTGTATAATTTTTTTTCTTTCTGCAAGTAGTTTTAGCGTTTTGTCACTGAGTATTTTTAATTTATTTTTTCCTTTTTGATGTATGTTGCTAACACTGGTCAGTTGTAATTCTAGGCTGTTAAATTGTTCTGTAATGTGTAGGTTTTTGTAGGTTTCATCTTTTGCTAAAATCCTTTATAATCCTTTATAAATAAAACATTCACTATTTTCAACACAAAATTTTATATTTAAATTAATTATTTGATGAATGAAATAAATGCAAATGAGCAAAATAATTTAAAATCATATTAAGTTTTTATATTTTATATGTTGCTTTTGTTTCAGGTGGGTTTTCAATGGGTGGTGCATTAGCACTGCACACAGCATACAGATGGGAGCCCAACTTAGCAGCAGCATTTGCCTTTAGTTCTTTCTTAAATGATGATTCCATTGTTTATAAACAACTTAAGGATAGTGATGGAAAAGGTAAGTTATTTTTTTTAAGATATTTATTTTTCTTAAAGTGATGACTTTCTCATTTATAAAAAAACTAAATCAATCTAATTGCACTTGTGTAATTCTTTCAAATTGAGTTTATGATTTTATGGAAAGAGTTAAAACGGTGTGAAGATTTATGAATAAGAGAGTAGGATGTATTTTGATCCTTTCAAACAATTACATATTTCAGTGCCTCCATTACTACATATTCATGGAAACAGTGATGACCTTGTTGATTTATCTTGGGGAAAATCTACTTTTGAACAATTAAAAACACTAGGCGTTCAAGGAGAATTTCACACTATTCATAGGCTGGGACATTCTATTAACAGAACAGGACTAAATCTCATATATTCATGGATACAAAAGCATCTCCCTGAAGTATAATTTTTTTGTAATTTTTTCTTAGTATATGTGATTGTTATAAATATTTACTATATTCAAATATTGTGTTGGATTAAGTTTAATAGATTTATATTGAAATGTTCTGTTGTTTTTGACTTGACCTCAATTTAATTTGTATTAGCATTTTATTTAAATTAAACAGAGAAATGATTAGTTTTATTTAAATTTACAAATTCATATTGTATAAAATATTGTTTTTAAAACATTTTCCTTATACAATATTTTTATTACTTCAGCATTGTGAAGTTTGCTAATTTAAATTACTTGATGTGCCCCAATGTTTAATGTATACTTAAAAACCTAAATTCATGAAAATCTCATAGAAACTGATTCAGTTTTTTCAAAGGTGTTCTAGAATAATACAAGATTTTTATAATTTTTTATAGATTTTTAGAAGGTTTTAAAAAAACCTTATAAAAAAGTAAATTTTAAGCCTTATTGACACATATGTCACTGTTTGCTATTGTGAACTTTGATTGTTATCATTTCATAATATTTATTGATAGTTTTTTATAGAAAAGCATATAGATTGTTTTAAATTAAACAACTACATATGTTATAATATGGGGCCTAAAAAACCTGGCAAAGATACAGAGGATGAATATCTCTGGCGCACCTGCATTGAAGAAGCCGCATTAGATGATGATACATGGAAAGTTAAAGTAATTTTATTTGAGGCAGCTGGAAGTGACCAAGATAGACTATATTTAAATAAATTTGAGGTATATGCAGCGGAAGAAAGACGATTTGTTATAAAAAATATCTGCAAAACTGAAACGATATTTATGGTTAATCAATTAGGTGGGGAAAAAAAAATTAAGGATGAGAATCTTAGAGTATTCGAAGAAGGCCAGTCTTATTTAAAAGAAAAACGTGATATTCCGGCGGATATTTTAGCTTTAATAATAAAAAAATTGATATTGAAAATGAAAGATGAATACCTTTTTATTAAACGCCAGAAGCTTGAAGTCAGAGAAGGTATTCGGCGTGAGTCTAACACTATGATTAACAAGGCAGAGGTTCGAGGAACTGTTATTGTTAAATTACCCGAAAAAGTTGAACCGCCCACGGAAGTCCCGAAAGGTAAAGGTAAAAAGGGAGACCAGGAATTTCCAGAGCTTCCAGAAACAGATGAAGATAAAAAGTACAACACGCAACTTCGAGTAAGAGGTGAAGAGTGGAGAGACAAAGTATACGTAGACGATTTCCCTATAGATGGACCTAACATTTATGTTGCTGTCACAGGATTTGTTGAACCATACCTTGCTGAAAGTCTTATAAAAATAGGAATTCCTTTGACAGCCGTAGTACAAATCCGAATTAACCCGGCCGAGATTAGAATACCGTCGAGTTTATTTCGAGCAACGAAACGTGGCCAAAGTCAAACGGATCTTATAATGGAACAGTCTTTAAAGTTTTGGGAAGATTTGCAGCAATTAAGAATACAAAAACAATCAGCCGATTATTTTAAAGGTACTGCTTTTTTAGTGTATTCTCCTCCTTACTGGCAGAATGAAAACTTATCGGGTGAGTCTGAAAAAATTTATGATGAACTATGTTATCTCATGTACGATGTTCAAGATTTGACAAGGCAACATATTCATTATTTAGAAAATGTAGATATTGTAAATGTACCAGAAGATGAAAGTGACGAAAAGTTTAATACCTTTTATTGCCGGCTTATTCAAGATATTCCTTTAGAGTGCATGACCATTTATTCTATTTTAGATAGCATTTTACAAACGGTTTCTAAAAATGACTATTATGGCGAAACTACAAGTCAAACTTCACTATCTACAGCTGTAACTATAAACCAACCTCGTCAAAATTCAAAAAATGACGACAAGGCGGATAAAGCGGAACATTTAGTAAAAGGTGTGTTTAATGCATTGTGCAGCACTGATGTAAGGACAAAATCATATCGTATTAGTTACGGTGAAGAATACGAAAACCATAAAAATCCTTTAATTATAAATTTTGGGGATGTAGTTAAATATAATACTTTTCATCTAGGAAATTTAAATCTAGATAATTTGGTAAAATGTATGTTATTCGGGATGCCTACAAATAATTTATGGTTTAATTATGATTACCCTAGAGGCGAGTTGGAAGCAAAAATTCAATTTCATATTAATATTCTTCTATCGTGTTTTGACAGAACTGATGTAGAAACTACAGAATTGAATAGACTTTTGCATATTTTAGCTTGCCGTAAATTATACAATAATAGAAGTTCTTTAAAAAAGCGCCATTTACCAATAAGTACACTAACTGAGTTTAAGAAGACATATCTGAAACGTAGTATTCTTGCCGAACCACTTCCAAAATGTTCTTCTGTGTGCCGTGTATGGAGTTCGACGTCTCCGTCGTTTCCTTCAATGCTTAAGAGTAATGAAGACAACGTGGGGTCTCCTAACAGTGATGAAGAAACATATCGAATGAAATTTCTTTTTGAATGTCCTGATATAAGCGAGCTGGTTTCGGCAGCTGAAATAGCTAATCGTACACCTGTTGCTCACATTATTGATGATTTTGAATATTTCGAAGATTTTAGTGGGTCTTGTGCTTTTCAAACAATGACCGAAGCCTTTTATAAATATAACTGCTTAGACTACAAGTATTGTGAAGTAACGGACTGCCTTATTATGATGTTTTTTAATAGTCATGATTCCGATGGTATATCTATCGAAGAGTGGCATTGTCATTTGCCGACTCCATTATGTTTACAAGACTTTTTTGACTTTGTTCTTGGGGAACAATACGATTGGATACAAAAGGAAGAAAAAATCTACGATGAAGAAATGGCTTTAAAGTCAGAGTCAGAATGTAAAGTGCTAACTGGTGAAGTAACTGCGAAATCTTGTGTTGAAAATTCCGATATTCAAATGGAACTTCTTATAGAGGGATCTTTAAAACACAAAGAATTGATTGAAGCTGAAAATGAGGAGCCAGAAGATTCTGAAATCCCGGTATCGGAATTTAAAAAGTCTACTAAATCTCCTTCAGAGTCGGAAATGGAATCTAAAAGTAGTAAAAAAGCTAAGTCACCAACAACTTCAACGCCAAAACCTCTAAAAAGCTTACAAACTACTGAATCTGCCATGATTGTAGAGACTCCTAAAAAACCGTTTTCTGGTTATGATTTGGGTGATAGAAGAGTTGAAGTGTTTGGAAAAGATTCAATATATTTTTCCCAAGACGGAACTCGAGTTACAAGCGCATATTCATTGATGATACCAAATAACCTAGAATATATAAGCTTAAATATAATTCCGGGTAATCGTGATAACACATTTTGGCTGCATAAGGCTCTGGGAGATTCTCTAAAACCTGAAACAGTTGATACTTGCGAATCTTTTAGAATTATTACTAAAAACAATGTAATTATTTATGTTAAAAAACAAACTTATGAAGTACCGTTACCTACATTGGCAAATGTTTCTCTGGAAAATGCTAAGCAGAAAGAAAGCACCGTCAAGTCACCAAACTTATCATCCAAACTTAGCAATACTATTCCTCAGTTATTTGAAACTATTTCTTTCTACTCGTTACTTGTCACATGGCCTAATGGCCTTGTCACGGAAACTATTCATGAACATAACTCTCACCAAATATCTCATATTAAACAATATAATATAGCCACAATATCAAACTTAAGTGAAGAAATGCGGTGTATAAGTTTAAATGGCGAAGTAATTGTATTTAAAATAGAGGGTGACATTGAAATATTACGTCCAGATGGATCATATATACTCATTACAAACTGTGAAAAACGCCGCATCTGCAATGATTTAGATGAAACCATTAGTGAAATTAGCTCTGAAAAAAATAAAAAAGGCAAAGTTAAAGGTAAAGAAAAACTAAGTAAAGCATCTTCAAAGTCGTCCAAAAATGTAATTATAGATGAAGATGTATCAGAGATTAAGCCACCTGAATATGAATTAGTAATTGAAGAATTTATAACAATTGACACAAGTGGCTTAAAAGAGAAATGGATTAATGATAATTCATTCTTTATGGAAAAATTACTTGTTAGAACCGCAACAGATTATTGTCTGGGTGAAGTATTTTCAAGAAGAATGGATGGTACTCACATTCTTTTGAATAAAGAAGGCTTACAAAGTGTTACTTTCTCTAATGGTACTCGTATAATATCCCAATATTTTATTGAAGATGAAGAGGTATACACAGAGTGGAATGAAGAAGAATTACTGTATTTTTCTTTGATTGATTCTGATACCGGAGAAAATGAAACATTAAAGTCCGAGTCGCAAAAAAGTGTTGATTTGGAAGAAGCTGATAATAGTAGCAGTTACGTCAGTGAATCTTCAAAGAAAATTGAAGAAGAGTTTACCAACACGCCCCGCACAGATGGATTTATATCCGTACAAATTTTATATACAATAGAGCATCCCAATTTCACTACAGTGACCATAAACAAATCAAGTGGAAATGTAACAATAGACTCCCCTAACGAAACAAGCGTTACAATAAATAACAAAAACAATTTTAATTTTTTTTTGGATAAAGTCACAACCGCGTGTTTTAATGGAGAAAATCTTGATATAACTTACGAGGCCTGCTCAGGCTGTCAATCCAAAACTAAATGCACGGCTAAAATCAAGGCTGAGGAAATGTCCAGTGTCACTCAAGTCCAACGAAGCTGGTTAAAAATGGAAGATTCATTTGGAAAAAAAATTGTTGTCAACGATGAAGGAAGCATATCAGTGAGCTGCGAAGCGGTTTCTGAAGAATTTTTTGTCGTTGACGAAACCTGTCAAAACGAGGAATCTGTTCAAGCTGGTAAAAAACCATCACTTAATAAATCTGCAAGCACAACATCAAAACACGGTAAATGTAGAGAGATGTACCAAGCGAAAAATATGAGATACTTTATATTGAAGCGGTAAGTAAGTACGTACACGACGTACACGGATTCGAAATTCTATTTTTGCTGTTTTCATTTTTCATTTTTAGTGATTTGACCTGTTCTGAATTACTACATCGCTCCGTTGTAGAAGATTACAAAAAGGATTGTCGATGGCAACCATGGTGTTCTATTAATCGTTACAACACATTTGGCGATCACCGAAGCATTGTATCCATATTAACTCCAGTACATAGAAATGAATCAGAGGTATTATGTCCAATATATGTATATGGAAATTTATTTTTTTGCTAATTAGTGACTTTTTTGGGGAACGTATTATATTGCAGTCCCAATTTTAAATATTTTATTTTCAGAAATCAATTTTCTCTACATAAATAATTATTAATTATATTTGCCAAAGCTGCCATATTGAATTTTTTGCAGATAATTTTTTACGATAATACATAATATTTATATTAACCCTTCAATTGAATTTAAAACGTTACGTATTTCTTCTCTCAGAAATGGTTAATGGAATCTAAAATGGCAGACAAACCCAAGTATTTAACTTATAAGGATCTAAAGAAAGATAGTGGTAAAGGCTTTTATCATTGGATGCGTCCATATGAAAGATTTAAACCAAAACCACGGAAACCAGATAATGTTCTACCCGATAGGTTGCCTTGTGCCTATTTATTTAGGTGAGTTTTTATCGAACCCAGTTTATCTGTTTTTCCGGACAGTAATACGCACTTGCACCACTATTCTAAAGGTAACATCTCTCTGCTAGACTTATAGGTACAGGTGATGGAGTATGATGAACCTGGACAATTAAAACTTGTATATGCCGTATATTTACCTTATTGTAAAATCTTAAGATTTTTATAATTTCTGATTTTCTTACCACAGAAATATTTAAATCAACATGGTATATTTTTCTCTGGGCTTCGATAAAGTTTAATAGTTCCTTATATTTTCTTGATAGAAAAAAGAGTTTACTTGCCCAGTCAAAAAAAATCTCTCAAGGTCACTTTGATCTTACCGCGCCTCTTGTATGAACTTATCAAGAAAAAAACAAAATATTACTTTTATTGTTTTATCTTTCTGGTCTCGTTATATATAATGGTATTTATGCCGCGCTGAGAAAAGTTTTTAGTTTATTGAATTCAACTTTAGAGTTGTGGAGCAACAATGGAATGAAAACGAAAGAGAAGAACTGAAGGGTGGCAAGGAACTTTTGTACGCTATTCTTAGATATCGTCAAGTTATTGAGAGCGACAGTCAGACAATTTTGAATATACCAATTATAGACTTACGACCCGAAGATGAACGACGGACCGACAGTATTATCCAAGCCATCGCTCATAGGTACTACTAAAAACTTCATAATTTTAGAAAAAAAAAACTTTTCAGATAACTAAATATATTTACCTTTTTATTAAGACATTGTTATGGTCACAGATTCTAGGAACCACCGCCGATAAAAAGGTATCGGCGTAATAATCGGTCATACATTTGAGTAATTTGCGCAATTGTATTATTATTTAAAAACTTTAGTGGAAATACCTTTGGTTATAGGACCTATGAAGAGCTGAAGACGAAATTGGCGGAAGACGTACAAAGTCGTGTGAAAATGACAATTACTACAAAGGAGCCGCCGTCGCAAGACGAAATGTCTATAGATGGAGAAATGGATGACGGTAGATACAAATTTATATTAATACAAGCCCACTACTATAATAATAAAAAAGGAATAATAAGTAGGTACCCATCTACTTTATACTCTAAGGTCGTAAGAAAGTTTCGTTTCTGAATCCCGTTCCGTCCCGTCTGTCTCGTCTGTCTCCCGTTCGTCAAAATTGTATTTGATTTTGATAATCGAGAGTCATAGTTCAGTTTACATTATTTATACATATTACATTTACATATACATTCAGCTCTACGTCACTTCTCCGTACTTACTTGACAAAAAATTTGATCTTTCAACCAACCAATCTTGGGATCGTTCCGTAACTTTAATTTATGGTCGAATTATTGGAAATCTCTGGCACTGTCTAGGTTTTTAAGAATGAAACTCTAGGTGAGTTTCATTCAACTAATTTTTTTTACTCATTTTAACATTTAGGTACCTATTACATTATTGAGGTACTCTGTAGCGGCGGAACTGATATCCAAGATATAGGCAGAAGATCACGTGATTTCACGATCACGCCTTAGGCGAATAGCGAATAGTGTACAAATGTTCTTTTGTTTCGTTTTTATTCTATTGTTGCTCCATGACTCTAAAGTTGAATTCAATAATAAAATATCTCTTCTCATCGCGGCGTACCTAAATACAATTTGATAGAACCAGACCGACCAGAAGGACCGATTAGGTGAATGACTCGTCCTAAAAACTGTACATAGGTAAGAGCACGTCTCTGGAGTCTGGACCGAAAAGAGAGAACTTTATAATAGGAGTGCCACCACCAGTCGTGGTAATGCTATACATAAATGTTTTATATAGTAAATCATATTATGTTTTAGGAGAGACGACTGGAGAGTTCAAATCAACAGAAGAAGTATCCAGTTTAGTACTAGAAGTGGCAGGGGCTGAAGAGTTGAGCTCCAATCTTAAACGATACTGGCGTCGCCGAGCTGAGGAGTATAAAGAGGAACAGTTTTATCAGTTAGTATCCGCCTTAGTTCAATTAAAAAATTACCAGAATTTAAGATTCCGAAGCAAGGTTATAGGCAGGCATTATAATATTAAGAAGGCTAAACAAATTAGGTACAGAGTATGACGCGTTAAAGTTACGAGTTTTTGACATTAAATATTTTAGGTTATTTTAATGTCAATCTCTATTCCCTCTGCCCGGACTTTGGGTCGTAGGATGTAGTGTCGTATTTAAAACAATGCTTGATGTTGTTTCTAGGTTCCAGTTGTTGTCACATGATTCCCCAGTCTATGTACTTATAAATATGTAACATACAATTAGAAATTTTAACGGGTATTTATTTTTAGCAGTTTACGTAAATTAGTGCTTTTTATAGGTACCTTCTTCGCGAAGGCAGCGTGCCACCGTACTTTAGAAATGTATTAGGAGGTGCCATCTGGTGGGAAATGAATTACGCGGCAGGCGAAGCGGCTACTGTGGCTGAACGGAAAAAGATGAAATGCCCCTGTCCGGATGAAGAAGTCTCAGATGTACCTCCTTTTATGTAATAAATAAAATAATAAAATTTATTTTAATTTATTTTATTTATATTGTAGAAACTAGTACTTAAAAACTAATACGTTAAATCACTTTCGTAAGAGATAGATTGATTATATATGATAGATTTTTGTATGGAAAAACATGTAGTTCCTAAAGTATATAAATTACATGGGAATAGAATGTTGACGTATCGTCACTTCTGATAGCTAGTGTCAGACGTAACGTTAACGAAAGGATTCAGTAGGTACCTTAGCTCAAATTTTAGCAAAGTTTTGTCAGACATTAGCATTTTCTACACATTTAGTACGTTTACATAGGAATACTAGTTGATGGTCATGTATACCTACAGTTAAATTTCGTATCACCTTGACGTCCTGTCGTTACACAACTGAGCGAATCCTAAAACCTTTCTGCCGCGCACCAGCCTATGTAGGAGATGCCCGCTAAAGTATTATTTCCCCAATTTGACTTCTAGAAAAGGGAAGAGCTACTAAAAACTACTGCTGCTTAAACGATCGTCAACGCCTTCGAGAGCAGCGGCACAATTTATCAGTGCTTCAAAAAATGTGTTCTTAGAGTGAGTGGACCAATAAAACCTACGTTCAAAATACGGACAAAGCTAAATCTTGTGTATGAAAAATCATTCGTACCTAATTGCTTTTTATTTTTTGAAAGGAACTTTTTTTGCTCCGCCAGTCACTCTCAGCGATTTCCACTGTTGAGCATAGGGCTCGCGTCGCGTCTAGTCCAGATTTTTCATGGTTGAAATTTCGCGTATGGATTATTTAAAATAATTCTAAAAACTGAACATCTCACCGATCTGACTGGGTAAATAACAACACTAAACACACTTATAAATTCAACTCAATTAATTGAAGCAAAACTAACATTAGGTAATTGTTAAATGATTGACAAGGTACTAAACACGTAAATTTATGAACAAGCTTACAAATCTTTGATAGACATACATATTAATTTACAATAAATTAATTTACAATAAAATACATAATATTGATTTACATAGTACCTATAAAAAAATAAAAAAAATATGCAGGCGTTTGTGTGTTAAAATGTGTAATGTCTTAATGCTACTAAGAGTAAGTAAACATTATTTTCAGTTAAGAATATAGCTAAGTTGAACTTAGTTAACGCTCTACAGTTATGAAATCAACGTTCGAAACTTTAGTTTTTTCCGGATTAAGTTAAATTTTTATAAATTAATTTTAATTTGTACTGCTAGACCGTCTTAACAGCTTTATTTTTTTATAGAACAGGGGGCAAACGGGCAGGATGATGGCGTGTATTGAACGAAACAAGCGAAGATGCGTTTGATTATTAATTTTATTGTAATTGTAATGCTTATACCGCGACCGCCTCTTAGTAGTAAGTATATCGAAGGTTCAGAGTTGAGACTAGGTAGCTACCTTCTCTATGCCAACATCGTCGTTGTAAGTTTTGCTATAAATAATACAAACTTGGGTAAAAAGTACCACGTTTTCATTGCAAATTATGAAACCTCAATTAAAACGAATGACCCTGGCTCGTATAGTATCATATATCGGAAGTCCACATAGATATGTGATGTCTGCCAATAAACACTTATAGGACAAATATAAGCTATAAAAGCACCTTGACTTTTAAAACCTTCCTACCTTTTGAAAACATTTCATATATGGCAGCGATCTATAACTTCTAGGAGGGTGATTAAATATTCTTATAGCCATCGCGTAACAATTTTTGGAATATAGCGCGGTGCAACATGCAGGCACCCGCCTGATCCCTCGGTATATACAAGCAAGTTTCTTTATATGTTTACAATAATTTTGGATGCTACTTTACAGTCATAACTGCTTCAAATATATACAAACTTGGTACTGTCAGAATACCGAGTTCGTGAAAAATTGGTCTACAGCTTGTAAGGGGTCCAACGCCCATGATAGCCCTAATACATTTTTTCTAAGTAATAAAAACAGTTTTTAAGTTTTCCCCATAAATGGATACCATAGCACAAATCTGAGGCAACATAGCCGTGATAAGCAATAATTGTTGCGTGTTTTGAAACCAATTTGCGAGTTCGACTCAAAGCAAGAACAAATTTATTTAGGCGTTATCTTTTAAATGTGTTGTTTCAAATTAAGATTTTGGTCTAGTGTTAGCCTAGAAACTTGGTTGATAGAACTTCTTCAATTGACTCGTTTTTATAATTAATTTTGAGGTTATTGGGTCTGCAATTATTATAATTCCGAAATTGTATAAAATTGTTTTTTTTTTTACATTTACACTTAAATTATTAATTTCCAACCATTCTGTCACATTCTTTACTGTTTCATTCAATAATGATTCGTGGTTACGCGAAGTCAGTTTTTTCACGACCATTGAGGTATCATCCGCGTAAAAAATGCATTTTCTAACCAAATTCGGTTAGTTAATACTGTACAGAAGAAACAACAATGGGCCCAGTATGCTCCCTTGAGGAACGCCTTTATTGTAATCTATAGCCACAGACTTGTACCTCCTTTCAATATGTTTAGGAGAGGAAGTATGTACATATAATTTAACGATATTAAATAATACCCTGAATATTGACTAACTTCCTCTATCTATAAACACTGGCTGATAAAGAAATCATCAAATCATTTCAATCAGAAAATAGGGGCGTGTATTTCATTAATATATGCTATGGTTCTTTAAATTTCAGAACATATATCTATATTATATTAAAAGGTCGAACGCGAATTAGTATGTCGCCTTCCCCACCGCTAGCTGCTGCGATGCTGAGCCAGTTGCGAGCGAGCCGAGCGAGCTCAGTGATTGGTTAATGCGACAACCAATGTTTGAGCCGGCTCTATCGTCCCTTATATCGAAGTGAACCGCACTGATTCCCAGTTCCCGGGCAGTCCAGCCCGGGCCATTGGATTGTGCCGTTGATTTGTATGACTTTTGTTTGTCAACAAATGTTTTAGTGAGTGTATGTGCAATTTATTCGGATGTCGCTATCGTGCCGCTGATACTTTCACGTGACGTGAGTATTTAGTAATATTGTTTACACAACGCGAAAAGAGATGGCGTTAGTAATAGTTATTCATAGGTCGATGGTGTCATTGAACTGAGGTATTACGCGATCCGAATGCAGTGTGCACGGGCTTCGATGACTTGCTAGTTAGTGCACACATTTGAATAATTATTGAATCGATGATTAATAAGATAGAGTGTATTAATGTCATTATTGTTAGCATCAGAGTAATTATATTGAAGTGTAACCAAAATTTACACAACCTTATTGAAAAACGTCCAACTCTGTCGTACATACTACATTCATACTCGAAGTATAATGCTGCTGTAATCACTGATTTAATAAAGCGCAGGTGATTGAAAAACTTCCGATTAGATCTATAAAAAATAAATATAAGTATCTCTTTGCTAAATAGCCATTAACTTAATGAACGATCCTGGCTACATAGATATGAAGGCTTATTAAAGACATTTTATTGTGTTTGTAACAACGAAGTTTACCGTTTATGGCGACCCACTGACCTGATTTGAGCCGAGTTTTTTGCCTAACAGGGACACGGCAGTTTACCGACGGGTGCGTAACGTTATTGTATAAATAAACTGTTTTATTTGTCAGAAGTTAGAAATTGAAACCGTGATAAAGATAAACAATGTATTGCAATGCCCCTTTTCTTCAAATAGAAAGGCAAATGTAATAATAAATGTCAAATTTGAAAACACTTTTTGTAATAGATATCTCTGCTTTATCTTCCCTCAGATTTTGATAAGTAACGTTCTTTAAGATTTCTTATATATTAAAAATAATAATAATAAAACGAAAAGTTTAGTCTCCGTGGCAATTCTTGCTGCTTTAATGCTGGCAGAATTCCCAGCTGTATTGCGTTGCGTATACTCCTTCTCTGAACGAGGAAAGCACCAGGCGCCAATTTAGCCTATAATATCTTTAATTAGCGCCTGTGCACTTGAACCCCACGGCACAAGAGTCTTTTACTTCCTTATAATATTGTTCATTTGTTTATGGCGTTTTTACTTTTTACAGCTTTATAAGGTAAACATTAAAACTAAAACAAAATATGTTTTATTAAAAACATACTTTACGCTAGTGTATTTCTCGGAGGCTTGACAAGTTTGTTAACGGTTGTTTAAGTAATGATTTAAAGTTGTTCACCATAGAACATCCTAAAACAATCATTTGCTGACGTATTTCCAGAATCATAACCCATCGTATTAGTGAAGCCGAGTTGCGCAGTATAAACAATCCATAATATTGTGGTCCTTAAAATAATTCCGGTCACATCGAATTGTGACTTTGCCGCTTGTATTAAGGTGTATTTTTCATTGCAGAAAAACGTGCGTAATAATTCAACTTGATTTTGCTAGGCAATAGATAATTTTAAAACCGGCATTCTGAATGTCAATTTTTGAATATAATACCACAATGCATGTCTATTAGAGCATGGCGACATAATTGTAAGCATTTTTTACCATTTTAGTGTCATGGGTTACTCATATATGCCTAAAAATGTCAAAAAAATTGTTGATTTTGGGAGCGCTATCATGCTTCTGGCAATTTTGGCACATACGCGCAGCAGCGTGGTCGCTGGAGATTAAAAATAGCGGCGGAGACGGCCGGCTCTCATCTTTTTAAATCATTGGTTTAAGAACTGACAGGATATGTAAATTTATAGTTAGTTAATTATTATACTGAACATAGCTTCCTATATGAATACAAGTAATGTATGACATTTTACTATATTTGCATTCATTATGTATCTGTCATAGGGTCATAGCTTTTTTAATTTGGCATTTCTATGATATTAACTACATAATCAGGTATCGACGAACTAATAATTTTTTGACACAGAAATCCAAATTAATCTTATCTAAAGCTCATTAGCGTATTGATCAACTAGGTGTTATAATCCTGGTTAGATTACTGGCAAAACAATTGCTTAAAATAGCCCTTAAATGTGATAACGGGCAACTTTTTATTTAGATTTCTTTTGATGCTTCAGACCCGAAGCTTGGCGCTAACTACGACTCATGTCAAATTCAATTTTGACATACGGTAGTTATACTTAGTGCTGAAACTGCATCTTCTACCGCATTTCTACCATGGAAAGTGTTCAGAGTTGTTCGGATTAATACCTGCAGCTGAGTCATCATCGGACGTCGAGGCAGCATACGAAATTCCACCCGTATCACCTCGAAGTCCGAAGATATTTTTTTCCGTGCACCTCCATAGTGTGCAACCAGCTGCCCACTGAAGTATTTCCGGGTTGAACTTTGAAATTATATACACAAATTTGATGATCCTGATTATTTAGATGTCTCGGGGGACCTTTATTGGAACATTTCCAAGTGATTTTCGCTGCATGATCTAAGTATATTTTTTTTAAATTTTATGTAATGTATTGAAATATGTAAAATAACCGTCCATTTTCTACTTTTCTAATAAGGGGGAGGGGGAGCAGCCCCCATTGTAATAAAGCACCGTTACTAGATAGATTAGATAAGAGCGTACCAAATCTTAAAACGCCGGCAACGCACTCGCGAGCCCTCTGGCATTGAGAGTGTCCATGGGCGGCGATATCACTTAACATCAGGTGAGCCTCCTGCCCGTTGGCCCCCTGTTCTATATATATATATATTCGTTCTTATGTTCAGATGTTTCTCTGTTTATCTCTTACAACATCCATATTGAAATCGGTACAGAACCTACCTAACTATAGTCATTGTTATTTGAACATGAACTCTCTGCTTTCGCGTTTTTTGTAAAAGCGAAAATTGCTTTGAGTTTAATGTCTTATTTTGACGATTAATTTGAATTTAAAACACGAATTTATGGCATGAACTTGTAACAACGAAAATTTATACTGGATAGCCCTCTGTTTCCTAATAATTCTAGCATAACTTTTCGGACATTAAGCCCAGAATCTACGTCATAATATGGTTAATGAATATTTCTAATAATTTCTCAAAATTAATAAGCTAATAAGTAGCTACCCATTTTTAACTGGAGTCGTTGAAGTTTACGATTGTTTTTTTTAAATTTCAAAACATATTTATATATATTATATTCCGGTGTAAAGGCGGTAGGACATTGAAAATGTTTGTTATTCTTCAATCACCTAGTCCCGAAAATATAGAAGTATTGTTCTAAATATCAAATAGATAGCAAAACAAATATTTATGCTGGCGTCCAATACAACCGATGATCCCAGAGCTGGTGCATTCCTCGTTCAACAGATAAGTATCTCAACACAGCAGGTATTGCTGCCAGTATTAAAGGAAACAGGGACGAAACATTCTTAATTTATTTAATTACATTTATATTTGCCCATTTTTTAATTATTAATTTTACTACTACAGGTAGGTACAAATAGTTGAATAATTTGTGTTATTACGTAACAATTATAAAGCACATTGAATGCTTAAACAATGGATACACAGTAATAGCTGGAAACCAAAACTTTTCCAGGGGAAATAATCGCATGATGGATTCATGACGGATTCACCCTGATAAACTGGTTGGTTCAAATGACGTCGATGGCAAAGCTTCAATGGAGTCACTTCTCTGGGTGCACAGGTGTCAATCGGCGTCCCCCAAGGCACGATTATCGGGCCTTTCGTATTTCCGATTTCCATAAGCGGCTGCCCATTCTTTGTCAACGGAGTTCATGAGATTGATGCATTGTTTGCTGACGACGCTTCACTTCTATTTAAAGTAAATAAGAAAAACGTGTTATTGGCTGATGTAAACAATTCTATTTTTCGTATAGTTAACTGGTTTAAAGTAAATAACTTACTACTTAATGAGAATAAAATACGATCGAAAAATGTATAAGATTAACAATCTCAAACATAAATCGAGATATTGATAAACTGAAAGTTAAGGAACAGTGAACCAAACTTTTTTGCCAAAACTGTAGTCTTAAACATAACAATAGATAGTTAACTTCAGTCCCAATCATAGAGACTCTTTCGTAAAGGCTGAGCTCTGCAGCATATGCAGTAAAGAGAATCCATCAGTTTACTGATCAGGACACGGCTAGAAAGAATATTACCTATAACTTCTTTCACAGGTTTATGTCCTACGTCATTTAACTGGGGTGTGCTGCTGCAGAGATTCAATCCATATTTGTGCGGCAGAAGCGGCCTATTCGGGGGATTTGTTGTGTTTTCCCCAAGGGAGTCGGTACAGAATAAGATTACGGAATTAAATATTATGACACTATCTGGTCTTGGTCATAAACGATTTTTAAACAAATGGTGACCACCAATATCTTGTTCGAAACAGAAGTAATCTAAGCGTACGACCAACCATACTCCAGACGATAAACCTCTCTTTGTATGTTTTTTTTTACAACAGACTCCCAAGCGAAAATAGATAATTAATTATCACTGTTTTATTCAGTTCAAAACTCTCTTTAATTGTAAAAAAAGATTTTTATAAATTTGATGCTTATTTAAATGATCCTAATCCTTCGGATGGGTTTTCTCCACTTCAACTATTTTTCTGCTTTGTCTTATAAACTTGTATGACTCAAAACTTGGCGATTAAAAAGAGTGGCGGAGAGTTTTTTTATTGTTCTTCACGCCCGCTATACGCACTTGATTTGCAAACTGGTAGTATGTAATGTAAATTTAGAATCAATTTAACATCTTTTCTTTTGAAGTTCATAAGTGTACTTGGATACCTATACCAATGAGTTTGCAAAGATCTCGAGGACCTTCGCCTACCCGTTTGTGGAGTATCAGATTGCACGGGAAGAGAGACAGGACTCCCTGATAAACACGACCTTCAGTAGTAAAGAAATCCATAGCTATAAAAGATGACGTAGACCAGTTTAACTATTTATGTTTTATGAAGATACAACAACCCCTCGCTTATGGCTGCACAACTACGCATAATGGTACAAGTGAATCCCTAATGTGAAGTGACAATATGTTTTTGAGCCATCATTGATGACGACATATTATGAAATGAAAATGGACATATCGTATCGACCAGTAATAATTAAATATTCTTTTATCTATTTTAATATATAATATTTTACCGATAAGTATCATAAGGATCAAGTATACTTACAGTACTTATAATTTTCTTACCTACTAGGAAATCAAATCAAATTTAACGCTGGCAGCATTTCCTCACCGATACTATCTACCAGGCGCCAATCGAAGTTGGAGAAAAGACTGATTACGTTCAGAATGACCGAATTTTAATTTGTACTGTAGTAGTAAATGGGCAACTGATGATTGATGATTTGTCTATTTCCAGTGAAAGGGCATCATTCGAGCATAATGATCAGAATCTGTGACTTTATTACTAAGTAGTTCTAGATACGGTTTTATTCATATAAATATAAATTTATAAGTAGTTAGACTGTTTCGACATCCCGAATGCGAACGCTGGGTCCGCCCTTAAAGCTGTTAATTTTCGCTTTTAGGGGCATACAAAAGCACGTTTATCAAAATAGATGGAAAAAGACCCGTGGAAAATAATTGTACCAGGATCGAGGGTTGAGTCCTATTTCTATTGTTATATTTTAGTACTTATAGACTAAGAATAAAACAGCTTTAACTTTAAAAAAGTTTCGCAGTTTCTAGCCTTCTTTCGTTATAATGCAATAAAAAGATATCTCATTCCAACATCCAATTAGTAAAGTCTAGAGAAAGATACAAACTAAGCCCGCGTCAAGTGATGCAATAGGTTCGCCTTATTTTACTCGCGTTACGTGCGGTGAGAGATTTCCCGAACCCATCGCTCTAGAATATAAATTCTTGGGGAGGTGCAGAACAAAAAATATTTTTCGGAAGAAGCATAAATTTGGCTATCTCCAGTTATCAGTTATCAGAACGACAAATGCACGCGGACGCACGACATACATATTGTTTTGGTTACAAAAGTATTACACTGATTGTCAAATACAAATTCAAAATAACAGTCCTGTCAATTTAGACCAAAAAATGAATACCGACCTTCATACATAAAGTACCTACCTTCAAATCTCTAAATTGATAGGGCCACAAGTTGCTTCTTTTGTTTCTAGTCAATTTGTTTTATTTTTCTCTGATAAAATTACTATTGATTTAGAGATTTATTTTCTAAATAATTGCTTAAAAAATAAATTTTGCACTTTTGCATTTAATATGTATTTATTTCTTTAACGAGGATTGATAAACCCTCTACCATATTATATAATATATATCTTTTCTTAATTCTATGTGCGGTAAAGTGTAAATAACTTGACATAAAAATATAGATAATATTTTAGTCGGTCCACAGCAGTGAAACAAATTTTGTTTAGTTTCAAAGTCAACTGATCTCGGTCAATGTCCTGTTTTATAACTTATCTGTATGGTGCGGAGGGATGCGAACCGAGGGTTGCAGCCACCCTTCGATCGATAGAGCCACTCCGGGCTACAACCCCGACGTGATTATGTGGCACTATATCTAAATATAGCTAAATTGGATCCATAACGACCGATATAGGGATGTTAAAACGTTTTGTTGTTACGTATCTTTCGTCATTAGTTTGTCAATGATGAAATTTGACTAGCAAGAAATAATGATTGCTTCGTTTTTGACACCGGCTTTCATACATGTACTTTTGTCTATATCAAAAGTCTCTATTAACAACACAGTTATCAGCTCGTATACGATTTCGTTGGTGTTTGATTTGAGTATATAATAGGAATCTAAGATTTTCTTTCAAGCAGCGGTGGTATCTTTCGTGTGTTAAGTATATTCGTTCACAAATGTACGTGTTTACGGTACAGTCAAAGTTAATGATTAAGGTATGACTATCTTATATATGTTTTACAAATTAACATTTGCACGACGAAGGAAAATAGCGTAGTTAAACTGGCATGTTTGACATGTTCTATGTCAAAATTCCAATACGTTTTTGAGACGCAATTAGCAAGCCTCGACACTCGAAATTTAGTTGGAACCAAAACTTGGTTTCAGGCCTGCTATCTACTTAATTTTATCGAGCAGTTATAAAAAATGGGCTTGATATAAAAGCATGTGTATGATATTTGGAATAAATTATTGTTTACAATAAAGTTGTGAGAAATGATTAGGTTACAAAGGTAAATCAATTTCGTTACAAATAAGCTGCGATGTATAAAGTTGTCCTAATAATTTATTTCTCTATACTTGTTAATTTTTCCTATTATTTCGATTTTGGAAAAAATAAGTTCACTCATCCATTAGCTTAGTGACTGTTGTTATCATGCTTTCCTAAATCAACAATTCAGGATGCATCGACATAGGCTATATTTAAACTAAACAATGTCTGTCTCTGTTAGGTAACTTTAACTTTAACTATTTGTAACATAGTTATAATAGTATTGATTATTTGTTAATCTTCATGCAATTGGGGTTCATCGGCCGACCATCAAAGATCCACCACACCCACGCACAGAGCGGGACAGATCGATTTTAATGCGTGAGGGACAGAGATAGAACATATGCGTCCGCAGACATTTGACAATTTTAAAAATCCCTAATCTTTTTACCTGACTACCGTTTTTTGTGACCCGAATTCTAATAATGAATAGAATTTGATTGATACAAAGTTGACTTGAAAATAACTTTTTCTTGACTTATGTTTTTATGATTTAGTGCTTATGATGAATTTTGTATTTCGTTATGTTGTAAATGTAGGTGATAGTGCAACTCAGCGAATATCCGAGATTAGGTAATCATTTTGAAAAATTAAATAAAAATGTTATTTACTTAGAACAACAATAACCTACTAATTATGTAACGTTTATGTCGACTGACATTTAGTGATAAGTGTAACTTTTGAATGTCAAACATTTAGTACATAGTTAGTAAAATATATAAGCCAAATTAAATAAAATTGTAATATGATGTTATCTTGAGCGAGATCTTCTCATGGGAGAAATCGTAAATGAAAATTGTAAACGACTCGAAAATTATTTAAGTTAAAGAATCACTTTAGATTTTATTTTAAGAACTACTACTGACATCTTTTGTTACATAGTGGAAACAACTTTCGTTTCATTGTGCTTTGCCGTAGTCTCATAACTTAATTACAGATGGCGCTGTATTTAAGTTAGCATTCCTATAATCTAAGTAAGATGTCATTGTATACATCTTTGGTACAAAAACTATAATAAATAGAGTAAATTATCAAAATAATTAAAAATCAATATTTAATTTTTCATATTCATTAAAGATTAATAAATAAAAGTATAAAATTAACATCATTAAACATGTTAATAACCGTAAAATATCGGTAATTTATAAAACCGATTTAAAATTGCAATAAACATCTGAAATCAAACGAATCAACAATTTTGAAAATTAAACATTTAATATAAAGGTTTTTGTGTTTAGACCTAATCTAAAATTAATATAAAGATAGGAAGTAGCAGGTACCTACTATCGACTTATGTACCATATTCTATTATAGGTAAGTCATAACCCGATTTAATCAATTGTGTAAGTATATAATATATCACTAAGTCACAAATTAAAGGGTTGATGTTTCCCCCATCCCGTTTTTCCAGTAACCCTTTCTTTTCAGTTAACAATATAATTTAAAATTTGAATTTAAATTTTCAAGATTGTTCTTTTCATCGTGATCGTGTTATTTGACGTGTTTTAAATTACAAAAAGAAAATAATGGCCTATTTTCTTTTTATTGATTTCGTAAAAATGACTTGACACATACATATTTACTTATATCTTCAAAACTACCTACATGTTACCTACAAAAAATTTTAACACACCTTTTCTTACACTTGTCAGGTATTGAGATTATTATATTATCCAAATAAAATAAAAAAAATAAAATGGTATGGCGCGGAGATACTATGTGCTTCGAAATGGATTAGAGATCTAATATGTTATAATATGTTTTCTCTCAAATAAAACAAGCTGAAGGATAAGGATAGCTATAGAAGATGTGATAATACCGCAGAAACGCTAATTTCGTTCCTCGCGCCCTTTCGTGCCGTTCCTAGCAACCGGTTTTGTTTGTGGAACGGTCGTAAAACGAGTCCACCAATAACAGTTCACCATTGGCAGCGGGCGTACCATTGGCGATGAGTAAGCGTTGGGCCAAGCTGAGACAGAATATTAAGCGGGGTTTGAGGGGAGGGTAGAAACGCGGCGCGCGCAGTTACCTCAGTTGTGTTTCACCATTCGGAAAGGAGGTTATTGTTGCAATGAGACGGGCACTGCACTGTCGATAAAGTGTGTTTGTATGTCGTTTTCGTCGATAATAAGTGTTGTGTTTACTTTCACCCGTGCGAATGTCTCAATCCTTACTTTTTTTGTTTGTTTTTAATTTTATAACTGCCACATGGGTTGGCGTTTTAGTTAACCCTTTATTTTGAAACGATGGAACGTTGTTCTTACGGTTTTTACACCAAAAGGTATTTTATGTTATATTTTTACTTTTTCTATGCGAATGATTGTGGTTGAGTGCGTCGCGTGTGGCTTATTGCAATAATTTATGAGCAAAAGTGATTACTTGTGCATCTTGAACCATGTGCTTTTATACAATTTTAATATAGTGAGGGTAGTAAAATAATATGCATCCAAAAAAATCAAGACCTTATAAAGTTATCATAATACATTATTTAATCTCAATATAATAAGGAACGAGGTCTATTATTTAAGGGATTTGGTATTATTATTGCAACGCTTCGGGGAAATGCTGACAATGTGGGGCTCTCGTGCCTGCGGCACCCGAGGGTCGGTTAGCGGGGGAAGGGAGGGTTCCGTCTGTCTGCACACATGCAGAACCGGTTCGCTCTCCAACTCCCCTAGTGCGCTTTATATACCTCTCTTTTAAGCCACACGTGTTCGTATTAAGCCCTCTCTTTCGCACATTTCATTATTTTTTGCTTCCCCTTGTGAAATAATGCCAGACGAGCCGTTTTTATTTGGGTTTCTTTCCCTAAAAAGGTGTATAACCTTATACTTATTGTGGTCCTGGTAAGTATGGCGGACAATTTAAAAAAACATGATGTATACTAAATATACATATAAAAAAATGGGACTTCACATTTTTTTTATAAAATTGATCTAAATTGATGGAATATAAACTATTACTATTAATTAGTTTATATATATTTATGGCTTTAATAAGTACCTACCTACCTCAATCATATTATTACTTACCACTTAAATTATTTATATTATGTAGATATAAAAATTAATTTGTGGTTTTTGTGTCATAATGCTTTATTTTAACTGCTGTTTAATGAAAAAAAAAGGTTTTGGGTTATTTACATATTCTTTTTATATATTTCTCTGAAACATCTATCTTTAATAAAAAGAAATAGCCTGATAGTAGGTACATTAAAATGTAAATGAAATACAACTTAGTCTAACTTTTATACCATACATATTAATACGTATATATTTTACTTTAATATTTGTAAATGTTAGTGGATAAATGTTTATGAATTACTACTAAAATGAAAATAATTTTTTTTTATTAATAAAATTTTTCTTTTAATTTTACGAAAAAGCTCAGTAGTAATAGTAAGTAAAGTAAATATTTAAAATCAAAATAATATAACTAAAGAAAAACAATGTTCTATTACAAATTATAACCTAACCTGTCACATTCGTCGGAATATGATTTCCAGTAACGAACGGTTTATGTGGCAAGTCAATGTAAAAATAATAATTATTAAAATGTGTATAAAAATCCACAATATATTTACTCTGTTTTGAGCACATCACTGTTTATATTTATTTCAAAACTAACGTTATATAGTCTGTTGAATGCTAACCGCTAATTTCTAAATGACAGACACATGACATTGATGGACGAGCTATTAATTTTTTGGTGAATATTTACTATTTATTAATATGTAGATATTTTTTTTTAATTTTGTTCTTGTTGAACTAAATCAAATAGTTTTATTCAAGTCAAAACATATCCATTTGGTCCATTGCCACAGTACTTGCATCTTTGTTAACTTTTGTCCGCGGCACGAAAACAAACCCCGTCCAAACAACTTGCCTTCTTTTTGCTAAAAAATACTAATGATTTTCTACTTAATTCTTAACAATGACTGACCCTTTCAGGTAATCTTATGATGTGTATTTGTGAGACCGCAATGTTGTTCAATGAGTTTAACTTAATTCTTTTTATTGTTTTAGATCTGAAATTTTGGACAACATTCAAAAGAAAAAAGAACAAGAAAAGGAGCAACCAAGTAGTCCAAATTTCCAACAACAACAGTTATCTAAGCCACCTGAAAAACAAATTCATACACCTGAAGCACCTAGTGCAAGTTTAGTGTCACAACATGTTCCCACACAACTCCTTTCTCCAACACAAGGTGCTGGCTCAGCAGTTCAGCCAAAGGAGGACTCTAAAGATAAAACATTAAAAGTCACAAACTCTACAACTATAACATTAATAGAAAATAACAGTATAAATGGTGAAAAGGATAAGGATTTTCCAAAAAATTATTTTACTTTAGAGCCTAAGAATGACAAGAAAGATGATCTAAATAAGAATAGTATAACAATAACAAGAACACTCCCAAAGCAATCTCCGGGATCAGGGCAGCCTGACAAGGCTAAAGCTGGGGCAAAAACTGCCAAAAGACCTTTGCAATACTTGGAGACTTTGGCACAAAAAGCAGGAATTACTACTGAAGATAAATATGAAGCGGCCAACACTTTACTGGCTTTAGATAAACAGAATAATACCTTCCGAAGGCCAGAACTGAAACAACCAAAAGCTGAACCAGAAACTCATTCTCAGGCTGAAGATTTTAGGTACAGAAATCAAAAAGAAGATGATGATAAGTTACAGGTAAGAATTTAAAAAGACATAGTGAGAAACGAAGATGCATGAACATAGCTCAGAAATTTCTGTTTAACAAATATTTTTTTGAGACGGTTTTTAATTTGACCTTTTATAACTAATTTATAAATTTCTTTCAATTCCAAGATACCCACACAAATGCCTAAAAAGAATCAAAATATTATTTATTATGAGTAAATAAAAGTACACTTCTTGACTAATTTGCCATCGTAATTGTCACAAGTAATTGTCAATAAAAAAACTAAATATTGCATGACAAAGCAAGTTATTCTGTAAAATAACTTGAATTAACATTTTCTACTTATGCCACGAGCCTTCCATTCAATCAATTAAATATTTTTTTTATTTGTATAAAAATATCTTTAACTTTTTTAATTTATATTTCTGATTAGATGATTTTATTAATATTTTATATATTTTTTAGATACAACAGCAAATAATTCAGCAACAGCAACAACAGCAGTTGCAGCAATTGCAGCAGCAGCAGTTGCAGCTGCAGCAGCAGCAAATCCAGCAATTTCAGCAACAAGCTCTACAGAGGCAACACCAAGCCATTCAGCAACATCTGAAGAATCAGCAGGACCAACAAGAGTTGGTAAGTATTTTTATTTATTTCCACTTTGCACACAAGAAAATAATAAACGGAACACCGCAATTTATCTAAAGACTGACTGTATGCATTGTCTTCCCGGAAATTATTTTTTATATATGACAGCAGTTTGTCGGGAATTGTTGTATTGACACATTTTTAACGTTCTACAATGCAGGTTAGCTCGTTTTTTGGCTCGTCAAGTAGTAAAAATCTACTACGAAAAACCCGGAGCACATTGTGTATTAGATTACGGTAGTATTACAATACTAGATTACGGTTGATTTTATATATTTATTTAATACATTAATGAATATAAGTTAATAATAACGTGAACTAAAGGGCAGCCTCCTATAGAAAGGAAAGTCTTATATACTACAAATTCTGGATTGTTGCCGACTAATGCTAATAAAAACATGAGAATAGAACAAAATGAAAGTATCAACCATTGAATTTTGCGATAAAAATTTGTTCGATACACGCAGGGTATGAGTTTTAATGACAGGTAACTTTTTAGTTAAAACATAAATAATTTATTCCTCCAAAATGTGTAGGGCTCCAAATAATTTAACTTGGTACGTTTTTTTTTGTTTACAATACATCGAAATGACCTGTCCTTCTTAATATTATTCAAAACCAGACGTTATTATTTTATTACGCAAGTTTAGAATGCATGAGGGTTGGGTGATGGTATACGAAAAATCACGTATTAGGCCCCAAGTTGTGTTTAGATGAAAGATCACTACTAGAAAGCAGGTAGTTCATTCCACTAACCAATTTGAACCTTCATATTGTTGGTATATTTTCGGTAGTTTTAAAAGACTTCATTAAGTGGACTTTGATAAAAAGGCATACATTTGTTTGGTTATTTTTAAGATAAGTTACAACATTATTTAACTAATCCAGTTTCTACCGGTTCTATATAACAAAAAATAATCATTAAAAACAAGTAATATCACGTTGAAATAAAATAATATAGTCGATAGGTGAAGCCCATTTATAGTTATCGATTTTGTTTATTCCATCATAAGGCATACAAGTATGAGTAATTTTTTTCCACTTATGTGCAATATTAATGAATACAAATGATGAAAAAGCCAATAAATTATATCGTTAGCCATTCTGTATTTACATGCCATTAGACGTAAACAATGTGTTTTAAATGAATTCTGTGCCAATTACTAGAATTTTCTAAAAACTAGCGGGCTGATTCGGTTTCGAGCGGGTTTTAATAATATTTTGAAATAAATAATAATAGTATGTATATATAATTCTTTTGTAATTCCCTAGTTTTAGTGTTTATTCGTTACGGACACGGAATCAATATCTTTCCTGTTTATTTATAAACGTAAATTAATTTTCCTTAGAGTAGGTATGGTGTGAATTTTCCATGTTAATTGCAACATTGAGTGAAGTATTAGGCGGAAGCAAGTTCAGTCTATAGTATTTTATAACACGTACATTTCAAAGAACGAAAAAGGTTTCTTATATTTTATTTCACCCTCTGCTTGCCTAACATTGTGGGTATCGATTTTGCGCTTGCACCTTGTCCCTTGTCCCGTTTTCGTACCTACGGTATTCTTGTCGTACGGTGCCAAATAACTTTCTCATATTGTGAACATGTCCCTCATATAAATTTTTAACTTTGATTTATTTTTATTATTTCTGTGGGTTTGGTTCAAATTTGGTTTCGGAAAGACGCCGAGAACTAAGTACCTAATTTTATGAATACACATACTACTTATAAAATGTGAAATATGTACTTACATTTCCCTCGCACCAACCGGGGTTTAGCTCCATGAGAATTTGCATTACGAATTTATATACCTAATAGTTATATGTATATCTATATACTTAATTGTAGATATATAATAATTAATATACGAATTCGTGTCTGTTTAACAATTTCTGAAAGCGACTAAAACCCATTTATAAGTAATAAATAGGTTTTAGTATAGCATTACCACTAATTACGGCTAAGCAAAAAATGGAATAAATGTATCAACGACTTTCATCAGGTCTAGAACGCCATCTTGATCAATTTAGGAAAGAGAATTTGCTTATGTCCGAGTAAAAGTAAAAGTTGCCTCATTATAAAGTCCGAATTAAAAAGCGCTTTGGTATTTTACAGTGTCAGATGGGAGCGTACGGTATTTAAATTTTTAAATCAATCTTGTTATCTCGCCCTATCGCGTCCCAAACGTGTAAGTAAGAACGAGACAATGCATGGGCTCTTGTTTCTACCACACGCCTATACGTACAGCTGACCTTGTCATCACTCTTTGAGTTATATCAGTTCTATGGCGCCCGAATCGGGTTTACCATTTACATAACGAATTATTGGATATTCAGTTCAAAATTTCCGCTTGTAAACATTGTCCCCCAAATTAACGCATGCCCTAGTTCAATTCACCGTTATATACATCGAAGGGATGCTTAGGTAGAAATGCTATAGAATTTATTTCGCTCAGAAAATAAGCCGCCACTTATTAGTAGACCCTTGCGAATGAAAAATAGCGAAGGGCGAGACCACGTTTAAAGGGTAGCTATATTTATGTCTACCTACACGATGCATTAATCTTATGTCAGTATGGTTTCATATTAAAAACCCAACGGCAAAACAGGGGTGTTTTAACTGTTTATATCCAAAACTAAATCAAACACGTTTTAACCGCCGAACTGTCTCTTTTCATCACGGCGTAAATGCAGTTTGATAGAAGGAGACGAAAGAGTGACTTGATCTAATTATTATGATTTAGGATTAGATTAATGCTACTAACGATTATATAAAAAAATGATGTAAGCAAATTTTTAACGGTATAAGCAATTAGTGTGATTTAATTTAAATTACTGTTAAACCTTTTGTTCTTGTGTAAAGGTAAAATAATAAAAGGCCGCATCAGATGATAACCTACACACTAAAGACATTATCAATACATAATAGGTATGTTAAGAAACGCTTTGCCTCACACCATCAAAGGGTGCCATTTTATACAATTTGTTTCGTAATGTAAATTTTTAAATGAAAAATAACAATTAGGCGTGTATAATTGTTACATAATATTTATAATTTACAGTTGATTGACTTTTTAAACTTTTTCTTGCGATTTTTCAATTAGTTGGAAATTAGCTTTAGAATTCTGTTTCGCTCATCATTATATTAATGAGTGTGATCAGCATTCTGTGCCTGACACACATCGTTGATTTCTGTTGTCTCTGGTTTCACGGTGCTTTCCTTCACCTGTGGTAATTAGTCACGTAGGAAGAATAATTGTTGTACAGCAGCGGTTTGAGAAAATCTCATGGTTGAAAATCTTCCTCCTATTGTTATAATATATATTTATTTTGGCAGACTGCAATATAATTACTTTCCTATAAAAAAATTAAGAGACTAATATGTAGGTAGGTACTTGTGATCTTCAGGGACACGCCGACATATTATATATCATCGTTTAGTAACACAAGTAAGCGTTAGTTAACGCAATTTTTGCCACGCATCATCACTATGTGGTACCTGCTGCTCACTAAATTATTTCCGAATCAATTTGATAAATAGCCTTTGAAGAAGGAGTGTCCATGGGCGGCGGCTGTATCATTTAATTTAGGTAAGCCTACTGCTCGTTTGCCCCCTGTTGTATGAAAATAAACATGTCATCTATCGTCGCGTCGTAGCGATCGAAACACAGAACGATTTCAATATAATTCTTCATTTAGTCAGACCAACGGAATTCTTTCTAAAAGACTTAGTATCTGTTAATACCGCTATAATAAAAGATAGAGAGAGACAAATAGAGGGAAATCGTCTTCCCATTATAAGAATATAAAAAAACTTTTAATAAAAGTTTGTAAATTTGTCTGTATGGTTCCTACTACACTATGGTTTTTCGGTTTTAATTAAAATTCAAATAATTTTCATTTACACTTAACTAAACTTAACGTGCGGTTAAGGTCAATTTAGCAATATGTGTATTATATTTCCTCTTCTTGTACTTCCAACAAACATTTTCGGAAGTTGATAAACGCTGGGGAAACAAAGCGTTTATACAAATTCTGCTTTAAAAGTAACATGATTGTTTACCTGACCATGTTTTTCATGTTTGACAAAGCAATGGTACGCAAACGAAAGTACGATTATTTAAAATTTGATAAAAGAATATTTTGAAAAAAATAAAAAATAAAAATAAAATACGTTTATTTTGGAACATAAGATCTTCTAGGTATCACTTATTCCACGTCAATCAATTCAAACTTGTAGGCATCCCTACTCATCGGCAAAGACAGAGGGTGTAGGCCGAGAGAAAAAGCCGGCGTAAAAAACTCTCGGTACTCTTTTAAAAAAGCAAATCATCAAACAATATTTAAAACAAATATATCAAATTAATTAGAGGCAGCCTGCCCAGCACTAGTCCCAGGCCCTTTTATCAACTAGATAATCAATAACTTTATAGTAAGCCTTTTTACACAGCTTTTCTTTAATACATTTCTTAAATTTATTAAAAGGCAGAGATAAAAGAGCCTCTGGGATTTTATTAAAGAAGAGTATCCCTTTCCCCAAAAAAGAATTACTAACTTTACACAGTCTAGTACGGGGAAATTGCAGCCTGCGTTTGTTCCGAGTATTGACATTGTGCGTATGTTCTAATCTAGTATATTTATCACTATTTTTGTATACAAACATAATATTTTCATAAATATATTGCGAGGGAAAGGTAAGTATATTAATTTCCTTGAATTTATCTCTGAGAGATTCCCTACATTTTAAATTATAGATTGCACGAATAGCCCTCTTCTGCAGAATGAAAACAGATTCGACATCAGCAGCGTGACCCCATAACAATAAGCCATAAGTCATTAGGCTGTGAAAGTAACTAAAATAAACAAGTTAATGTGAATATTTAGTTAACTAAAACTATGTTTAAGTGTTTCTCTTCTGCTTTAAGAGGACCGTTCTAGAGGGTAGGCCGTGTGAAACTACGTAATTGAGAACCAAGTGCGTGTTTCGTATATTCTAGAATTCGCCAGCTGAACGATACATCAAGCGACCCTTCGTGCACGATGTAAAACGCGAAATAATTATATAATGCCATAAATATAGCGAGCAAGAAGACGCCCGCTCCTTGCTTGTTTAGAATTTCAACACTTATACGTTTACTACCTACATGTTTATCTTGATCATATTAATTGAAATTTCTTTGTTAGGTTTCTTTTATAATAATTATTGAAATATTGACATGCCTATAATTTAATTTATTTATACACGCTAGTCTAAATGCACTAATAGTCGTTTGAAATTTCTGAATAATTATGTTTACGATGTCATGAAAAGAGACATATATATATATATATATATATATATATATATATATAGGCCGGGTCAGCTACTAAGCAACTAATAAAACATAACTTCCATTAATTATTTACAAAAAGCGTCGCGCAAGCGGTAAAGAAAACTACCTTCGATAATATTCTCTAAATCATTTGGCTCAAGGCGATACGTTTATTATTTATATTTAACGTTCATGTTACCGAACACCCTAACTTATCGATTATCTACTACTTCTGTTTGTGGGTAGTATGAGTTCAATAAAATCCAGAAAATGGAATTGGATAGTGCCTTATAAGAAAACAGCGAAATGGACGAATTATATATTACAATAGTATTCAACAGCAAAGGGAAGAAACGTAAAGTAAAAGATGGACAAATGGTCTGCCGGAATGTTGGAACAGGCTGGCCCGAAATAGGACAGAATGGGGGAAAGTAGTAGCATACATATTTCGAAAGACAAACTGACTATAAAACTTTTTTCAGTTTTCCAATTATTTGTAACTTTGTTAATGATTGGTCAGTGAAAAAAATTGATTTAGTATTAGAATAAGTTTAAAAATTTACACACCGATTGTTAATACCGAATTTAGTAAATGGTATCCAAACCTGTTTTCTTCGAGGCCGTGTCGTTAGGTTTTGGAGAACGGGACTTTTGTGTTATTTAGATTTGCAAGTGATGTCGTCCTTATTGAAATTTGGGATTTTGAGAGTAGAACAATGAGGTATTATTATTGTTGAAGCTTTTTAACCGCAGGTACCTTCACAAAGACAAAAAAAAAGTTTTGAATACCCTTAAGATTGTGTAGGGCTAATGCAATCGTACATTCATAATAAACTACAATTGTGGACACCATTTTAAATTGATTCTAAAATAAAATCTTAAAATTAATGAAGACTGTGGAACTTATTTTTCTTAGAATTTTTAGCTACACATCTATATTTAATAATAATCTTTTGGCCGTACATTGGTCCTAATCACTGATTACGCACAACAGAAGTGGTGGTTCTACTTCTGCTCCGGGTCTATTACCTCAGTCGGTTTCGCGATGATTGCCTTCATCGTAAGAGCTAATTCTAAAATCCATGCACGGTTGGTATTTGAACGCTCATGCCTCATGGTTGAGAGTTCACTTAAACCATTAGGTTGCTAAAACTTATAATTATACTTTAAATGCATTTGTCCAGTCTCGAAATTGTATAAATCGTCAATAAATTATTAAACCGAAGACCATAAATTATAAGGTACATATGTAACGGACGAATTTATCGCTAACAAGCGATCTTTTCTAGCCCTAGTAAGAAAAATAAATTAATATTATGGGTAAAGTGTTAGACGCATTCATAAATAACCATGTAATATAAATAATAATTATTACAAGAATTACAAAAGTCACGATTGTGCGCGATAGGATTGGGTTATGCTTATGTAGAAGAAATTTAAAAAAGGTTTAGGGAGATAGCCATGGACTCTAGCAGCGTGTTTCACAACTAAATGATGGAGATCTTAAACGATCCTAAGAATATTATTTCCCTAAGACAATGTTTACAGATTGGTATATAATATTAATCATAGAAACGGAATTTAAAAACTTCTGCTTTTGAAAGAAATAATTACTTTATTACTATTGTCTAAATTATTTATATTATTAGAGATCTTAAGTAACGCCTTATCGGTATAAAGTTACATTGTGTGATTGACATTTCCGTACTTTGACTCATCGGCTCAGGTAGGTGGAAATACTTAATATTGTATTACTGGTGTGTTGTGGTTGTGTTTGACGAGATAAAAGTGAAGGTGCAAATATTGTAACAATGAAATTAATATTTATGCAAAGCATTCCTAGCGATAAGTCGCATCCAGTAATGATTGTGTGATGGTACCTTAAATTTCTATGGCTACACTTTGTATAACGAAAGCAAAATAATATATTAATTTCAACCGGATACGGAAATCTCTAGTAATGTAAAAATTATGGAATTGTATAAAGTAGTACCTGTAGCGAAATGAAGTATTTCTGTTGTCGGTAGGTAAAGAAAGAAACATTTGTACATATCCTAATAGATTCAAAGTTACGTCGTTCTTAGATATAAGAATAGTGCAATTATATAATTTTAATAGTTATAATATTATTATCCTAATTAAGTAAAAAAACGTTTATTTAATAAGTATACTCGGTGATAGTAATGATGGTAACTCTAATTTAAATTATATTAATATCCCTCTTGAGTCTTGCAATAGTTATTTTACTACAATAATTATTCATAACTTACACACTCTATTCTGTTTTTAGTTACAAAAACAATATCAGCAACAACAGCAGCAACAACAACAACAGCAGCAGCAGCAGCAACAACAACAGCAGCAGCAGCTGCAGCAGCAGCCTCAACAACCGAAGCCTGAAATTCAGCAATTACCTCAGTCTCAACAAGATTTGCAACAACAAAAATTTGTTCAGGTATTTATGATACTATCCGAATTTTACTGGCATTTTCTGCAGAGTTTTAGTGTTTAATAGTTAAAAATGCCAATATAATTTGCCTGCCTTACAAAATTATATTGCTAATGCAGAAATGTGACCTCATTAGCGTAAATTTCTTTGTTCTAGGTGGTCAATAATCAGTCTCTTCACACACAGCAATTCAATGTGCCCGGTATAGGTGAAATAAATCTCAGTTTTCTCGCGTCACCACAAAATAACGTGAACCTTCTGTTTGACAAGAATCATAAGCCCGGCATGAGCGGAGAGATCAAACAATCGGTGAGGCATTATAATATTAATTCGTTGTGACATAATAATGGAAGTCTTATATTTTTATTGACTGATTTCCTAATACCTTATTTATACTAAATGGTGTACCAAATTAATATCCTTACTAACAGTTTAAAATTTAGAATTATTCTTTGTATACAAGGATTTAAAATCTATGTTAAGCTTTCCATGGTTCGTTTTTAAGATAACTTTTGAGGTTTTCTTAATTCAATCTAAAATACGTATATCTATTTTCCTTTTCTTTGGTTGGTTTGAAAGATCACACATTTTAAAGCTGACACAGCGCCATCTAGTTTGTATACAAGTATGCTAACATCTTCCAATTGATTATATTGAACTATTTTATAAACAGATAACAGAAGGACAAAATCAGCAACAAATGAGTATGTCACAGCACGATTCAAACCAGCAACACCACCAGACAGTAACTGTGGTGTCTTCTATGCCGAGCAGTATGGCAACACATCAGGTATAATACGCTCATAACTTTTGGGACGTTAGAAAAACTAAGCAAAACTTAGCTTGATTGACCTAAGACTTTAATCCTAGAAAAATACCTGTGTTGTGGAAATTTATTACTACAGTGGATTCCCTGTATAACGACGATGAAACGGCCACTCTTATTTTGTCTTTATATCCGGTCGTTACAGGCAATAGTTGAGATATAAACACGTACATGTGTGTAGTATATATATATTTAAAGAATAACTCGGAATATCACTTTGAAATTGAAATAAATTTAACTTTGAAACGTAACCTATTTAGCTGATATCCATTAAAAATTAAGGTACAGGTCTCCACAGTTGCTGACCATCTGTGTGAATGTAAACAAAAGATAAGCAATGTTTGTGAAATAAATAAATCTTTATGCGATGCGTGCAAAGTTTGCGTACTCAGCAAATGCTTTTTGTGATGTAAGTTTTTTACGGTAACAATTTGAAATTGAAATTACAAAGTTACTGGTTGTTAGAAAGTTGGAATTTAATCGTCTTTTATAATGCGAGGAAACAGACAGATTAAACAATAAGGTTTCCCATTAAAAGAAAGTTCAAAAGTATTTTTCTCGCTTTTGCCCTTTGGATAACAGACCTTACGCAATATCGGGTGATGTAATCAATAATATAACGAGTAGGGATTCAAGGGAAGAAAGTACTTAATTGACGAGACCTTCGTCTCGAGTGGGGTTTCCTATATTTACAAAATTGTATAGTAACAAACTGATAGTTACTATTTTGTAATATAACATCGCTTTTAATTAAATTAATTTATTAATTAAATTTAGGTTCCGCAGCAGCAAGCAGCCGGTACAATACAGCAACAGGCTGGGGCTAGTATATCTACTATGGGACCGATACAGAGCTTACCACCCAACACTCCACATCCTCAGCAATTAAGGTAATTTTTAATTTCGTAGAAAAATCATAATTCAATAATGTTGTATATTCAGTGGGTTTGGGTTCTTGTAAATAAATTGAGTCCGAGTTGCAAGAAAATGTTTGTTTAATTTGAACAGTCTTTCAAAAGGCACCTGTCGAAATACAATCAAATCAGTAATCAATTTACAAAATAAAATAAGAAAAGAAAATGCTTATATATATATATATACCTTTTGAATCATTTAACAATACTTTCACAAGACGATTATTTAAATATTTCACAATACTAATAAGAATTCAGACAAAACTTTGGAGCTACTTTCTTTACAGTTTTACTTGCTTGCTCCCTGACAATGAAGTAAAATGCTAATGTCACTTGTCAACTACATAATGGGGATGGGATTGGGTAAAGTCAGCTGTCAGTTGATCAAACTTCAACAAATAACATGTGCTCACATTTACACTTACGTTTATTATTTGAAATAAGTATCATTTAGGAAAAATCTAAAGTTTTTTGAATTTGGGTTCTACTTAAGCGACACTTATTTAGATTTTTTCAATGCATGTTATAATATAACATAATAATTATGTCAAATATGCGATTTTTAGTGCCGATTGGGGACATGGACGCGTACAAGTGATTCAACAGCCACTCCAAAATAGTACTTACCTGCAGCAACTGTACAATGCGCAGGGGCCACTTCTTATGCCAGGAAATATTGCGTTACATCCACAGATCAATTCGCAACAGATACAGGTACATAGACTTCATTTTATAATGTATAACATATTATACAGTTTTAAGTTAGTCGTATGTGTATAAGTTTTTGTGTGTCCTTTCTGTTCTTGGCAGGGCTTCCCGCCCGGCAATTATACCAGGATTTTTTTTTCCGCTTTCAATGTTAATAGCGGTTTCAATAAATGGGTCTTTAATTATGTAATCGGAGATTCTATAACCAGCATTTACAGATGTTTCCTTTTTTAGACAATTTTGACAATTTAAGTGGAAAAACTCCAAGCAGGCAAGGCTGTAGAAAACGCTTTCGCCGACTCCATCGCCTCCGTTCCGGCGGACTTTAACAGTAAAGCAATTAACAAGCTGCCATCATAATGGTTAGCTGAAATATACAAAAAATATGTAAAAGTTTATATTTCAAAAAAAATAATACAATAAGATACTTGTATTATTTTTTTTGAATTTTTTTGTATTTATTGCGGATTTAGTATTAATTCAAGACTTTGAGAATTTGCTTGCTTAGTAAAATTTAACCAACGCTTTAGTTCTTTAATATCCGTAGGCGCTGATGTTTACGTGGTAAAAAATATAATATTTTAGATAACAAATTTATCGGCCTCAGATATTGCGATCTTCTAACATCAAACGAAATCCTATAAGAATGATATATATTACCGTACGTGACCCCCGTTAAAAATGTTTGGTCTGAGAAATATGACTACTCCTGATTATGTATTAGAATGACCAACATACTATTTCCATTATTAGTAATGTGTGACTGTGCTAAAGACCTTATTGACGTATTTCAAATAAATATTATTATCAGATAACCGGGTAAATGCTATACCCGGATAACAGGGTATATAATCAAAAGTCGGTTATTAAAAAAGCCGGGTACCTAAAAACCCCAATTAGTACAAATTGTTAATAGAATTGCTTCCCTTTTCAAGTTATTGATTAATTGGTATTAATTTTCATAATGGATTCGTGTAGGTAATCGCCGCTGGCAAACCATTCCAAGGCAACCAGCTCGCTCCACATATGCTGACTACGCAAGGAAAGCAAGTACTACAGGGACAGACTGGTGAGTTTTAACATATTATTATGTCAGATGAATACTCAGTTGACCTGCCATCGACTTGCGAAAATTTGCCTAGAATGTTAATACTCCGTATAAATTAACTTTCTTCATAAATTCTCTAATAACGTTTTTTTAAAGGCATCTGTCTAAAAGTCAAAGTGAATTTTTATTTTAGAATAATTTACTGTTATTTTTGTTAATTATTTTCCATAAATGATAATAGACAAATAAACATTATTTATATTATGTTGGTTACTTCGCTTCTCAAATGTACGTTCGAAACCGTATTTTGATAACATTTAATTAATAAATCAACATCGTATCAAAACCGGATGTATGGGTTAAGTTTGATATTTAATTTGTTTAAAGAACTAAGTCAGTCTTATTATACTATCTGTTTTACTCGCCTTAATATTAGATTTCATTATAGCACAAATGCGCGTCATACATGAGAATTTTGTTGCAGTAAGTTTAAAGTTATGACCCACTAGCGTTCAGTCCTCGCACACCTGAATATTTATTTTATTAAATATAACTCTACTCAGGCTGGCTGGTTATCGAAATACTTGTATATCTATTTTCAAAATATAATTTACAATCGTTCCGTTCCGCCTTCAAACAATTTTTGTTTTAATTAGTACCTAAATAATGGTGTAATACGACTGACTTTTAGAAATACTTAAGTATTAAGATACCATAGATACAACTAAGTTAAGAGGCTAAATAGAAATGAAATTGTGGACGAATGATTTACTTGACTTATTGAGTGAATAAACGATGCAGATTAACAGAGAACAGCTGCACTATTTAGGTTTTTTAGTGAATTTTTCAGGTCTTACGACTTATCAGGACCAAGGTTTATGGCATTTTAAAAATTCTATATGTATTTAATTTCGAGTCGTTGTTTTTTTTTTGTTTTGTGAATGTCAATGTTTATGATGGACGCAGTAATATTTTTATATCCGGTGTTTTTTAATTTATTGTAGATATTTCTTATTGGAATAATGTTTTGTGAATGTGCTTTTGAATTGGCAGTGTAATGAGGGTAGACGCAATGTTATTGCTTTGAAGAATTTCTATATTTATAACTTTTCGTAATTGGGATAACGTAGACCTGCATGTTCATGGGCATTATTTGATGGTATTTCAATGTTACATTTGTTAATTCCTATTTTTTTTACTAGCATCGTTCCCTGGATACACCACTATCCCGACGATACCTACTACGCAGAACCAAACATTCGTGTTTAGCCCGTTGGGGGTGCTGAATTCCCAGCCGAGCATTCTTCCGGCCCATTCTCAGGCTTCTGGAATGAATCAACAACAAAAACCCGGAGATATGCATAAGGTAAACAAAAAATGATTATTATAGATAATCCGATGTTAATCAATCCTGCTAGTCCAAGTTTCTATAGATTATATTTTTGTATGTTTATAACAAATAAAATAGTATTTTATCAACATTACACCACTTATTAGGTTCATTAAATGCCTTTGTTACTCATGGATAAGGTGGAATTCTAATGATGGAATAGTTTTCAATACATCCAGTATAGGTATATCTACCGTATATCGTATATACCACTAAAACAATTATATATTTAAAATTTGTAGGGGATGAGTGGAGGGAAAGTAACAACAGGCAAAGTGAATACAGGAAATGGTCAGACTGTACCACTTCAAACTCAATGTGTGCAGGTCTCTCAGCCAGTTCTTGGACAACAGCCACAAGCCCAAATCATCAGCCCCTTGCAGGTTGGTTAATATAATGTGCCGTGCAGTCACATTGATAAATCAAAATTCAAATTTTTCGATATTTCTTAATACATTTCAATTAATAAAAGTAAATATTCTATTCTATTTTATTTTCTTGTACCAATGCTTAAATATTTTTCTTGATAGTCCTCTATAGGAATTTTGATTTATTAAAGTGACTTATATAATATGCCGTTGCGATTGTCGATTGTTTTTGACATTTAACATTGATGTGACTATATGCGAATGCTATTTTTCCTGCGCTTTATATGTATGTAAGTTATGGGCACAATTAATGTGTGGTGATATTCACAGGCTGGGGGACAGATGCAGTTTGCCCCTTGGCAGATATCAGGGGCGATACCCCAAGTTTGGGCTGGAGGATTGCAAGCTGGGACGATCCCGGCTGGCGGGTTGTTAGCCCCGAACCCCATCTTCATACGAGGCTCGCAGCAGGATCCACCGCCTTCTATGTTCATACAACATTCACCCCAAAATAATGTTCAGCATACCAGTTAGTATTGCCTACATTGATGGATCGTTTTGGCTAACATTTTCTGTAAATACCATTAATGATAGCATAATAAGATAAAGATATTTTGAAAAGCAAACAAAACAAAAATTTGTAGGTATTTGTTATGTGTAAAAAAACTTTTCCAACATTTCTAATTATGTACATAATATAAACATAAAAATAGATTGATTAATAAAATTTGAAAAAGAATCGTTACGAAGTTACATAACGAACATCTTCAAATTAATTAACCCTTTTTGTAACTTGTATTTTACCCTTTAAGTCAAAATGCGACAGATTTTGTTTAAATTTAATATGATTTTTTATATAATATATTCAACGATTTTACTAAACTGATGATATAGGAAAGCACTAGTATATGAATGGCTAAAAGCCTTTTCATATATTATAAAAGCTAAAAGAGAAAGACACAAATGAAGATACACTGTTGGACACCATATAACTTTTTATTAAAGACTGGCTCCGAACTTTGTTTGGCGCCAATATGACTTTTAATTGAGACTTTGAGTAGCACATACCAAAATAATCTAACATTTTGATATGCTACCCCATAGAGACTGTTCACTTTTCTAGAAATAAAATCTATGTAATTAAATAAAACTATTTTTTTATATTTTTGATGCATTCAGAGTTCAAGGAATAAATAAAAAAATCTCAATTGGTCCAGCTGTCTTCGTGTTTTGAGCTTATTAATATTAATATTAATATTCTACGATTATTTTTATATGTAGCTGTGCGACTAATGCTTTGCGCTCTTATGTAAATACAACTTTCTATATAATAATATTGTTATAGGTGAAAGTGTGGCGTCGTCAACCGTCAGTACCACTAAGCCAAGAGCCTCTACCGATGGAATGTCAAAAACACCTCGCCCTCTGTCTAACATATTGCCCTCGAGTGGCATACGACCAGCTTCTAGTGTTTCTACGCAGACTAGCGCTAACCAGGCACAAAACGCTGTAAGTTTCTATTTTTGATAAATATTTTAACTAGCGTTTTCACACTTCAAATATGGCAACACTGATAGTTTTTATATGCCGCTTGTGCATTGTGGCGCCACACTGATAGTTTGACATTCATAGATATTTATTGCATGTTGGATATAAAACGGGCAATACTTAAAAAAAGGCAACACTAAAAGGTTGATATTCATAGATTTTTATTTCAGACTGTTTCTAAAACTTATACTGTTTTTTTTTCTTTAATAATGCCATTGAATTTTAAAAAAAGATTTTAAAAAATTGGGAATGTTCGAAACTTTTAACTTTTTATTAAGGAAATAAAACTTCTAAAAGAATCTTTTAATACGCTAATTGTTCCTGCAATTCAGTGTTAGATTTTTGTGTATAAATAAGTCCCAAAAATATAAGATACAAATTATTATTTACAATATTTTCTAAATACTTAATGTCTAACACTAAATGAATGCCGTGTCACAGATTAGCTGTCAGAGATTTAAATTGAAGAGAGCTGAACTTAATTTATAAAAATAATACAAAAAAAACCTGATTAAAATACAACATAAAACGATATAACAATTGTATATTAAAGCTTGTCGATTCGAAACCAATGTATTGATGGAAGATTTAACTATATCGAATGGATAAATATTAAATGTTTGACTTTTACAATACCTATGAACGTTCTTTTTACTTTGATTTATTTTTTTCAAAAACCTAACCTCGTTCTCGAGTTATTAAGTACATTGACACACGTACATTTGATATACAGGCAAAGCAACGGATGAGGGTGGGTGTACGTGCATCTACGCCGAAGCAAGATGCAGCGAATCAAACGAATAAAATGCAACTTTCAATGCAACAGCAGAAAACTCAGTAAGTATTTATTATTAAAAAATGTTATACCAACGGATGGAGAAGTGAAAGTCTTGTTGTTTCAATGGGCGAATCTTATCCCTGAGATCGAAGAGTGCTTTCGGACCGGACCTCGATGGACTTTCTATGTGCGGATTTTAACACTCGTTGTGAAGGAAAACATCGTGAGGAAACCGGCTTGACTTAGACCTAAAAAGTCTACGTTGTGTGTCAGGCAGAGGGTTGATCTTGTCTATTACAAATGATCACGGAACAACAGCACAGAACTCTGAATCCCAGACCTAAAAGGTTGTAAGGGCTTTGGTATATATATTGCCAACGGTCTAAGAAAAGAGTTCTGTTTGGTTCTTCAGCAATAAGATCTTTTATTTTTCTTCTAGGTTACTGGTTATGAACTCGACGGGCCAAATGACACAGATCTCGAGCGTAGACAAACAGTCTCACAACAAAAATGTGCAGCAACAACAACAGCAGCAGCAACAACAACAACAACAACAGCAGCAGCAGCAGCAACAACAACAACAGCAGCAACAACAACAGCAACAGATAATGCAACAACAAGCATTACAACAGGTAATCTATAACTGATATATTTAGTTGCACTCTAGCTACAATCACAAGGATTGAATTATTTATAAATTCTTATAAAAAGGTTTAGGTTTTATGTTTTCTTGATTTAATTATATCTTGTCTGGTCATGAATATTGTTACATAAATAGTGTTTATTATCAAATAATAATATTTAATGGAGTCTTAAAGAACATAACGCCTTCCGTCGCGATACGCAGTTGAAAAGCACAGAAAGAGGATATTTCTTACTTACCGATTTAAAAATTTCACTATTAAAGAATTTTACAGTAAGGGTCCTTCAAAAAAGAGCGAACCAATTTTTAAAAGGTCGGCAACGCACTCGCGAGCCCTCTGGCATTGAGTGTCCATGGGCGGCGGTATCATGGGATTAACATCAGATGAGACTCCTGCCCGTTCGCCCCCTGTTCTATAAAAAAAAACAGAAGAACCTTAAAAGTTTCGTTCTAAAAAACCGAACTGACTCTGGGTTAGCATAGCAAAATGTTCCATATCCTAAAAATTTAGGCTAAGTAAAATCACGTAAAAAATTAAATTTTAACATTTTACATTACATTATTAAAAATAATGTTATTGCATTTGTAACAGATATTATGGCTGTATTGGCGGCTGGCTGGCTGGCGATATTATGTAATATGGAAAAATTTTGTTGAAGGATGTTTAAATTTTGTACTTATACAAAATTTTATCAAACAAAGTTTGATGTTGTATTATTAAAAGTAACACATATATAATTTATAGTAAATAAACATAATAGTAATGAATAAAAAGTTTGAATGAAGTTTATGCTGAATATTTGTATAATTTATTAGATATTTTAATTTGGTATATATTTCCTTTCCAGCAACAACAGCAACAAGCACAGCAGCAACAACAACAACAACAACAATTGTTGCAGCAACAGCAGAACCAACAGCTAGTCCAGCAGTATCAACAAGGTGATTATTTATATATGACGAATTTAACCACATTTTAATATTAAATTTCACGAGTTCTTAAAGTATACAGGCGATTTTTGCCCGATTTTTCACTAATAACTAGTTTTGTCACACATAATTATCCTTAGTTTAAAAAAACAATTTGGCCTGCTATAAACAGTATCAATTTCCATATTTGATTAAACTGACAACGCTCAAGACTTGATAGTGGCTTGAAACCATAAATGCTAGTGTATACGTCAAGTCTGGAACGTTGATTTTAACTCGTGTTGAATAAAACTAAAATTATTTGAGTAATTATGTTATAGCATGCATATTATTCAGTAGTTTGAGTAGAAAATGTGACTTCCAGTTTTCGGGAGCGGTCTTTGGACACCCGGTATGAAACTCATTCATTTAATTAATGTTGTCTATGGTTTATACGATACACAAAATACACGATAGTTAAAAACTCCAGATAAGACGTAGTAATGAGTAGTTTTTTTGTAGTAATTCAGTGTAATGCAAATTTCGATTTTAATGATTGAAATATCTGTCAAGTGGAGCTTTGCCTAGTGGCTTAGGTGTCTCATGTCTGAGATCGTAGGTTCGAACCCTGGCTTGCTATGTGCGAATGTAATACGTCCTTGCGAAGAAACCATCGTAAGGAAACTGGCGTTAGACAAAAAACAATGAGTGTCAAACGCATGAAGCTGATCACCGACTTGCCTATACAAACAGATACAGAAATCTGAGGCTTAAGTAATAATTTCGTGTTTTATGTCGTAAAAGAAGTTTTTATACGAATTCTTATAATTCGCCTTGAGAAAACTGTTAACTAACGGTCAGATGAAATTTTTGCACTTATATTTTTTTTTCTAGGATTGCTAGGCATGCAACAAGCATTACCAGTGGGTTCAGTCGCTCAGACTTTGCCTTTGGCAGGCCTTCCGCAAATATCTATGGTTCATCAAATTCATCCAGTGAGTTATTCGAATTCTTACACTTGAGTTTTAATTACCAAAAATCTTGACATATTGGTTATAGAACAAAAAATTGGTTATAAAACTTGGTTTTGGTTAATTTATTTCAATGTAGCATTAATAAAGTGAAGAAAATCAAAGAAAAAAACCATCATTTTATTTCCCGCAACTACAGGACATAACCGTGTTTATTTTAAACTGTTAAGCCATGACTTCTAGAACGTCAAACTTAAATCAAGTTTAAACAGCTGTCAAAACATTTTTTGTATATGACGTTTGCCATATTTGACAGCGACTAATCTTACATTGACAGCGACAAATTTTACATTGACGTTCTGGAATACAGCCTTTCACAATACATGGATGTTTCGAATAAAGAGCGTACCAAATCTAAAAAAGGCCGCCAACGGACCTGCTTTCTGGCAGTGAGTTTCCACTGGTGGTGGTATCACTTAACGATAGATGGGCCAGTTTGTTCTAGCTCTTAAGTTTCCTGAATTGTTTAGTTATTTGCTAAATATTATTTGCAGTTGAGTGGCGCTGGTCAGCCTGGCACATTAGTTAGCCAAATAAGCACTAGTCAACCAACGCAAAACGCATTAACGCAAGTCCAAACTATTCCACATCAGCAGGTAGGCAGATTATTATAGAACTTAATAGGATTTTTTGATATCTAACAGCTAAGATTAGAAAAGAAAGTTTAATTATGAAAGCATTTTAAGTGATTCAAGGTCATGGCGCGACAGTTTTGGTACTCTGTAACTGTTAAATAATGAACTTGGTTGGCAGAATTCTATCTCTAGGGATTACAATAATTTGAAAATAGACGGAGCCAAAAGATCAATTTAGATAATAAATCAGCTTATTTCAGATACTTTAAATATCAATCATATACTTCAATCAGTGTGTCCTTTTTTAGCAAACGCCTCCATCAAATCCCGCTATTTCTACCTGCACTTTGCCACTCTGTACCTAAATAACTATAGCTAATAATAATTGTTGTACTATTTTAAAATTATTACAGTCTTAAATCGACGTTTTGAGTTTACAGGAGCTGTTCTTGATAATTTAAAAATATATTTGTTTTCCCTCAATGTTTTTCCTTGTAACGATTTTTATTGTCTCTAATAAATTACGAAGATCAATAAAAACATAATTAAGAACTATTTACTGACTATATATCTCTTCTTTATTTCCACGAATTATTATTAAATAAATAAAAAAATAAAATAATTAAAAAAAATATATTACTTATTTAACAGGGCTTAGTTGGAAGCGGGTTGGTTCAAACTTCAGTTGGTATGGCTATTCAACAACAGTCGCTCAACGCTACTCAAATGTCCAATGTAAGTTTGTACTTAGTACGTGTAACTTACGTATTTATTAACTTAAAGGAATGCAAAATTTAATAAATTGTGCGAAACCGGGTTTCAATCTAGTCAAAACACTTGAATTACAAATAATTATAACCAATAATAATGGTTATTTATAAGTAATCATTGAATAGATGTCGGAGTTGCTATCAGATGGCGCTCATATAAATGTTAACTGGTAAACTGGATATTTTAAAGGTGTTTTAAACTATGACGTTTCAAATTCCACATAACAAATAAACTTGACTTTTGATACCCGCTAATAGGTTTATATAGAAAAATCAATGTTATTTTTTTTCAGGTATCGTCCAACAGTTTAAGTACACCTCAAATAACAATCCAGGCCTCAGGCCTTGGATTAATAACGGCACCGGTACAAGGCTCCGTAGTGCCGTTACAGTCACAAATTGTGTCTCAACAAAGTCAAGGGAAACAAGATGAGAAGCCACAGCAGATGCCGGCTTCGGTAAGTTTTGTACTCTCCGCTTATAGCGTGGTAATTGTCAATTATTTTAAGTTAAAAGATATTCGTTTGCATATTCTTTAATATTTCCACAGCGAGGCTATGGAATTCGATATCACTCCCTTTCTGCTTCTTCTCTATCTCCCTTTAAATCTCTACTCTACAAACATTACCTGTCCATATGTAAAGGTTCATAACTAAACTATATTATGTTATCGTGATTCCTTGTCTACATATGTGATGATTGTTTTGTTAATCATTTAATTAATCTGTAGTTTAGCACTTTTTGCTTACTTATTAATAAGAAGGGACTGAAGGGAGCCGTTAAATATTTTTATTTTTCAGACGACGGTTCAGCAAGTGTCTACCTCTGACGCGTCTACGGAGGCCGTGCCATCGAGTGCGCCAGCTAGTGACGTCACTATTTCTACAACTGTCACCACACCAAGTGGGTTTTATCATTACATAGGCTTATCTGATATTAAGTGTTACCGCCGCCCATGGACACTCAATGTCAGAAAGAGTTGCCGGTCTTTTAAGAATTAATTCTGTCGATCTTTTCTTGAAGGGCCGTTTCTTGTCACGTGACCAACCTAAAAATATTTTTGAAAAATTAATTTTCAAAATTCTTTCAATTATAATTGAATACTTAGAATACTGAAATTTTAATACTTTACTTTAATTTTAAAACCGCCTTTCCCTGACCCCTCGACTTACATGGGTTAAAACATTTTTGTAGATACCTCTCCGTCATCTGAGGGTTCTAAGCGTTCGGAGGCTTCCGTGAGCACGTCAGTCTCAATCTCTACCTCTTCGGCACCCACTAGCAGCACAGTTACTACGAATGTTAAGCAGGTATGGTTTCTGTATATTTCTATGAATAATGAAATACTCCTAGTACATAGCGGGTTTATAGTTTTTGGGAGATTTGTAAAATTTGATTAAAAATCGATTGAAAGACAAGATGCGTGGTCTCTAGAAAAAGGATAAAAATAAAAGAAAAACGTCGGGAAAATTGTTAAAAGGAAACGGGTTCTTACCGCTGATAAGTCATCACTTTTATAATAACTGATTTTGATCTTAAAACTTACAGTCACCAGTTGCGGTCACGTCGTCGTCGACGTTGTCGTCATCGGTGAGCGTGACGTCAGCGAATATGACGTCACCGACGACTATGTCTGTTGCGGCCAGTTCCATAACATTCAAAAACTCCCAATGTACGCCAAGGAACATCAGTTCGCAACAAGGTATTTAATTTTACGATTCTTTAACCCAATTGGGCTGTATTAGACCACCGATGGAGCAATTGGCATGTCTTATACCCAAAAACCGCCAGACATTAGATTTTTTTTAGAACAGGGGGCAAACGGGCAGGAGGCTCACCTGATGTTAAGTGTTATAGTGCCCATGGACACTCGATGTCAGAGAAAAATATATGAATATTATAAACAAACACTAATAGCCTTATCGAGGGTTATCGCCGGGAATGGAACTCTACCTGAGTTCTTAATTATTAAATCAAAATAACGTTAAAATTATTTTCCAGTTACGGACAAAGGGTTACCCAAGGCGATGGTTAAACCAAACATTTTGACTCACGTGATTGAAGGTTACGTCATACAAGAAGCAGCTGAACCATTTGCCGTAAGTTTAAAATAAAATAGCATTTTTTTCCTCACTGCCGTTTTTTATACACACGCTGTTAGCCGATATTTATTATTAAGAAAAATTACATGACAATAGCTTAAAAATAATTGATTATATTGCATGCATATGAAAAAAAAAAATCGAATATCTATTATTCGGTAACTATGTCTTATCGGTAAATGTACTTCATATTCCGTATTATCTATTGGTGTTCGTCTTCGAATTTGCATTACTTCAAAAACGTCGAAACTTAATGGAATAATATTAAATAATGTCTTTAGTGTCGCATGTTGTCAGACACGTAATCACATAGTTGGCTCTTACACAAAACTCAGAAATCTGTGGCCCAGAATAGTTGTAATCAGTAGGTTTAAAAAACTTTTATTTATACATTTCCAAGATATAGGATAAAATGTTAAAAAAATAACCTTATTGTTATAGTACCGATAAAGATTTAAATTTGGTTAAAAATCTAATAATTTTAAGGTAAATCGTCCACTCCGCGAATGGAGTTCTGGTGATAAAGAGCAAGAAAAAGAAAAGGCGACAACAGACGATCCGCCACGTGAGTATCTTTACGGTATATACAAAACAACAATTATTCTAACATTCCTATTATCTAGTAGAATCTGATTATAAATAAATCTGAATCAGAAATATGTTGCTAAGCCCAAAATTTTGCTTAGCTCACAAGAGGAGGAGGAGGGGTGGGGCGGGAGTAATATATTAAACGTAATGCGTACTTGATCAGCCCCTATTGTATGATTAACCTAGCCTTGGAATTGAGTACGGATCGGATACTAAATTATTATTATACAAAACAGTTCACAAAATATGAATCTGATTTGAGGGTTGAATATGTAAATGACTGATGAAAATACTGAATGTCCCGGCTAGACTTTTATAAAATCTTTTGGATACAAAATAGACCTCACTATGTACTTGCCCCATTGTCCACTCTTCATACAATGCAATGGAGCGTAATTAACGCGGAAATAATGGTTATATAGTGGCGCTACAACGCTATATGTTTGACTTCAGACCTTCAGACTGTATCTTTCTTTGATCATTATTTTATAGACGAGTTGGTGATAAGCCTTCCTTCACCGGCATTGTATGGTGTTGTAAAGAACAACAACACAACTATATGCGCAGTTATTTTTAATACTTTAGCTGGCAAGAGAGCAAGAATGGATATTACTACCAGTCTACCACGGATATCGTCAAGCAACGACTCAAATCTTCCCAGTACTAGTCAGGCTAGCAATGAAGTTTCGGAGGCACCTGATACTATCCAAGTAGATGAAGATGCGAAAGAACTGCCCAATGCTCATAAGTGGACTGTAAGTATAGATTTTAAATATATCCATTTACTAACTGATTTTATTATATTCTAAATTAAACGAAAACAAATTCTACATAAGATTAAAATTAAAAAGTCATTCTTAATAGTTCCAAATTATATATTACAATCAATATCTATATTATTAAAAAAAAACAAAAGCTTAAACTGACCATAGATTAAAAAGAAAATTGTATCAAACAACTTGCAATTTAGGATTGTGTACATCAGAATTGTAATATCATTTACTCATGTTATATTATTTATAGGCCATTTTATTTGTTTTCTTGTGACAATAGAATGATTTTTCATTTAAGGTTACCGAAGTATGCGAGTTTATCCGCAACATACCGGGTTGTGCCGGCTATGCGGACGAGTTCCTCATGCAAGAAGTGGATGGTGAAGCTCTACTTCTGATCAAGCCTGAACACTTGGTGATGGCGCTGTCTATGAAGCTTGGACCAGCTCTCAAAATTGTCGCTTGTATTGACTCGTTGCGTCCGGAGAGTGAACAGACAACGGCTGACGCAAATGAATGAGGTATAATCATTTTTCTCTCGTACTTTGACGTAGTCCTTCATCAGGTATCACATAACATCAGGCGTGTTTGTGGTCCACTGTTGTATAAAGAGTAATTAAACACGGTTGTCTGCGTTGGATCACGTGATAACATAAATATACTATACTCTGATTTTTTATTCCGTAGAATTACGACATTTCATTAGTGTTGCTACTAATAAAATAATGAAATAAGAAATGAAATATAACGTATTTTTTGTTTTATCTACAAAAAGGTAAATCTAAATATTTACTTATTCAAATGACTTAATTCAAAATAAACTAATATTTATATATTTAATAAACTTTAATTACGTTATTTTACTTATTTAGTTGGCATCACTGCCTACTAATTCCAGGTTTAGTAAACCGGTTAAAAAAATAAAATATTATCTTAGGCGTTTCCTATTGTTTGTGATGAAAAGGGACGTAATTATCACTCGCAACTTTTAATGTGGAGCACTTAATTAAATGAACACATTCACTAACATATAAAATGTATGTATTGAAATTGAAAAATGTGCCCGGTTTGCTATCTCTGACATGTCAAAAAATGACAGCTGTCAGAATTCTACGGAATTAAAAATTAGAGTATAGTTGAAAGTCTTCTATCGAGCTCTGTGTATGAGTTGCATAATACAAATAACTTAAACTTAAACAGTGGTGGTATTAGTGGTTCGAATAAAAAAAATTGTTTATTGATTACGGATTTTTGTTTCAGATTGGTTTTAAGGCCCCGGATAACTCCGGTGGACCTTAACATGACGATTATGATATCATATGATATATTTATATTCATAAAAATTAAACTCATTGCACTGTTTTTGCTCTATTGTATTTTATCATAGTGTAAATTTAATTTGATAGATAGAGACAAAAGAGTGCAATTAATTTACTTCTTATGAGTAAAAGCCGATATGAGGCATAGTGTTTGTATGTTTGAACCCTTTAAGAATGTATAGTAGCTTTTTTCACACATTTTTTATGAATAAGTAAAAGCCGATTGGAGGCATATGTGTATACCCTATTAGAAATGATACCTATTCTTTAACGTATATGATGTCGAAACGAACGTTAACTATGAAATTGTTGGCAAAATCTGGTTGTAATATAAAAATCAAACGTAAATTTTAATTATGCATTTTATTTTATTTTTTTGACGATATATGTATTATATGTTCTTTTTGACACAGTTTATATCACTTACGCGATATTCATAAATACAACTTGTTTAATCGAAGCGTTAGCTTCATAATTGTTTACCGTTAGTTTACTTTTTTTTATTTTTTTTATTTTTTTTTTTCGTATATCTGGACATGTCGAATCTCCGCCTATTAGTTTTAAGCGTTTGATATTTTGTTATGCTCACGCGCTGACAATCTTAGGTTAAGTTGACGGGGAATTTTTGTACAATGCTGGAGTTTTCCGTAATAGTTCGGCCGTTAGATAGAGGGGATGCAACGCTGAAAGTAATCTTGCTTTATCTTTATAAACTGTTAAAATTTACTTGAATTTTATACAATCACAGATAAATGCGAAATTCTCTCGAGTTAATTCGGCTTCGATACCATGATCACACCAACACCCACAGAAATTACCCCACGTCTTCATGGTTACAACACCACGTTGACACCCATATTTTTAAGTAAAAAAGTAGGTTTTAATTTAAATTCTACGATGGCGATTTGTACTCCCATGACAGATGGGAGTCATCGCTGTCTCCACACTGAATAACCTTAAGTAACTAATTTTTAAGTTTCCATAGTCTCTACTGTAGTGTTTAATGGTGGTGGGTAGATAAGTGTAAATAGGTAATGGCAAGTGCAATTCGTTAGTGTACGTGTCTTAGTTGTTTAATATTTTGTTTATGTTAATGGTGCTACGTATTTTAATTTTATATTTCTTTATTAGTTAAGACTTATTTTTAGGTACAAATGACAACGTTGTTAAAGTTTAGGCCAGATCATTCTAAGGGTTCGTTTACACGCATGCATAAATTATATTAGATAAATTCACCGGCTTTGTATTCTCGGCTAGTTATTTCTTGATTGATAAAGGATAACTGCAATATTTCCGTTTGTCTCATAGTTCGCTCTTATTGGAGTATTACGTTTACACTAAGTCACATAACGGTATTAAAATGGTATTCTTATTTTGGATAATTCTCTTTACACTGCCTGGCATAGATAATGATAATTAATTTGTATAGCCATTTTAAATATGAGTGATTGGGACACCTTAAAGTTAATTTTAAACATTTTATACTTGTTTGGTCTTTTTTAAATTGCTAATTTGCATGTCAATTTTAAATCGTTCTCGCCTTTATAACGGTATTAAAAAGGTATTCTTATTTTGAATAATTCTCTTTACACTGCCTGGCATAGATAATGATAATTAATTTGTATAGCCATTTTAAATATGAGTCCCAATGGACACCTTAAAGTTAATTTTAAACATTTTATATTTGTTTGGTGTTTTTTAAATTGCTAATTTGAATGTCAATTTTAAATCGTTCTCGCCTTTGTATAAAATTTAATAGTGGATGTTTTACGAAAATATATTTTTATCCCAACACTCATTGGATAAAACTTTTACTTATAGAGTTAAATACCAAAAACAGGTCAGTATGATTGTAAAATACTAGTTTATAAATAATTGTACTTAGTATAGTGTGTTCGACACACCAAATGGCTGCACTGCGGGAAAATGTTACGTTGTAAATAGCGCTGTGCGTTTTAAAACCTGAAAAATTACAGTTAATTTTATCTGTTTACCAACTACATACATCAATTTAAACCATGCAGTTATTATAAGACGGTTTTGAAACACACGATCACACCCGTAACAATTTCTCGTAATAAGTGTATGTCATAATTTGTGTTCTCTAGAATGTAACTACATAATAGTTCATATGATATATGGATAACGTGTAAATACTGATAATCAAATTTTAACTCATGTTTAACACGAGTTCCTTTAATTTATGATTGTCTATGTCCTCAAATATCTTCAATAGACAGTTTTGAGTTAAAGATAACTTGTTCAATGTCAATTTCACAATAAACTACAATACGTAGTTAATATATAACGCAACATCACATACTGTCACATCTGGTAAGATATTTTGCTGTAAGTGCTTGCTTGTACAGAAATACAATGGACTAAATAGTATAAGCATTGTACAAAATCACTAAATATATTTCGATGCCCTTGTATTTCTTATTTATACATAGAACATTCGTTAAGACTTATAAAATTTGTACTAAAACGAGTTTGTCCCTCCTGTTGCTCAATTAACAGACACTGAATCATCTTAAATAAAGAAATGAGACTGAATTTTTAGATTTTTATTTTTAACCCAAAAACATTGCACATAATATGGTCTTGTTAGCAGTTTAATCCAATACTTAAAAGGCAGTTTACAAAATAACGTTTGATTTAATTTCTTCAATATTTCTCTAATCGAGTCAAAGTTCAAGTAAAGAAAGACGTATTTGCAATGGGTAACAGAGTATCAATATCGCCTTAGATTTTTCGCAGCATTATAAAATTCATGATTTGGTTCAAGATGTGTCCATTAGTTACCGTAATCTACTACGTTTTAAAGAATTTATTTTTTTATTAAGAAAAAAAACCTATTGTTTTGGACAAATGCAACAAAAACTGCAATTATATTACTTAACATAAATAATAAATTAAGGGATTAACTACCTATAGTTCATATCCACCTAACTGAAACGAAATAAAAAGAAAACTTTATGAAATCGGAAAGTTATCCAGTGGTCTCTGATCAACTCAAGTACAATTTAGATTTTTTCGAAATACTAAATAGTTTTTATATTTTTTTTTTAAAGTCTTTAAATTGGGACAAACAACCTTATAATCAAAATGCAGAAATGTAAATGCGATATTAAGTTTATTGTTATCTTAAAAGTATGTTAGAGAGAACGTCTCTCGTCTCAAAATAAAACCTAATAAAAATTCAACCAATTTTTGCGAATTGCAATTTTGGCGAAGATTTTTATGTTTTAATAAAAGTACATGTTTTCGAGTGTTGCATCAAAATCACAATACACTAAATGATTTTTTCCTTAAAATTACGCGTAGGTTGGAAAGAAGCCTTCTGCTCGCAAGTTGTCGTCATAACGGTAGGAAGGCTGGCGAGTGTCATAATTCTTGTCTTTACGCCCTGCCTGCTTGTCCAATGGTTTTGGTTTGGATGTTTCCATAATTTTCTATTCAGAAAAACAAAAATCAAATTTAGAGACACACGAATAATAAATACAGACCACTTTCTGTCTTGAATCGCTTTAAGATTTTGCCTTAAATGAACAACACTTCTCAGAATCTCAAACTGAACAAAGGTATAACAATAAATTAAATTAAGTATATAAAGAAGAACCTATTTGAATTACTGAATCCAGGCCATTAATAAACGACTCTGAGTTAGCAATGTTAATGTAATTATAAAGGTACAGCGTATTGGTCCTAAGCCCATTCGAGACTTATACATTTCTGTATCTAAAATTATAACATCCTGAATATTACCCTAGATTGATCGGTGAAATCCGTAGGCCTGCTGGCAGGTAGCGGTCTGATCATCATGCGGGTCTTGGCAAGAGGTGAATTAGGCCCTTTGAACGAGATCCAGTATATCGACTGACCATGGTGATCTTCAGGAGGGGAATACTTGCCATTCAAGTTACTGTCAACAAAAATAATATTTCGTGGAATCAATAGAATACTGCGGATAATATATTTAAACTTTTTCCTGCAAAAGTCTTTTTGAACCGGTGTGTCATCCTATACATACGTAGGTATCTTAAAATATACTGTGGACAATAAAAATTCTTGCAATAGACTATATATTATATATATAGAATATAGACACATTATACTAGTGAATACAGTATACCTCTTATCACATTCCTTGTACCACCACGCTCCACCATGTTCTACCGCGCAGGTCCCATCCTTCCACTCGTCATTATCCACATCGGGAGTGGAAAACTTCTGACCCGCATGATATGACAAAGAATCGCCTAAAATTATTAAATCATTGATTTTAAAATATAAACCCGCAAGCTCAAGCACATTGACCATAACTAAAGTTGTGAATTTGCTTTTGTGTTTCAATCGATGATCCATACATTGGGGAGGGGAGGAGGCAGATGTAGCTTCCAATGCAATGGAAATATTAATTTCGATATAGTTCTTTCACTTTCTTTTGTTGCGCCTGTAATTGTTAGCTGTTATATCTTCACATATAAATTATGTCATAAATTTATACGCAAGTAAAATGAAAATTTTCTGGGCTGAATAATTCGTTCGTTAATAAGTTCCCTTTGGAGTAGACACTCTTTGACCGTCAACTACACAGGCGCTAATTAAATATTTAAGTTGGTGCCTGGTAGATAGTACCTACAAGTGAACTCAAAGATCATGGATACCTAGATTAACAGCATTAAAAGAACACTGCCAAAGGGACCGAGCTTTTAAAATTTGTTTTAATTTTCTATTTATCAATATTGTAAATACTGTATATTAGTGTGTTGGAATGAAATAATATTATGTTCTGAATACACATTCAATGTCTCAGCGTTTCCGGTTAATCGTTGACTCGTAAAATACCTACGCGGAACGTTGATACAAACTATACAAAATATTTGTTATGAAATAAATCATACTATTATTATAAACTTTTATAGCCTTTAAAACTGTAATTTCTCCCTTTAATTTTAAAGATTGTATATTTACCAGCATTTCCTCTGTAAGTGCCCAAAGTACTGATTCTGTATCCTTCATATTCGGGTCCGACAGTGAACACTGAAAATGTTGCAAAAGCTTCTTGGTTGGCTTGAGATTCCATTTCAATTCTCAATTCGTAGAGTTTCTGATTCGTGAGGTAGTTAACTTTCTCGAGGCCGAGCCAAAACTCACCTGCCAGGTTACCAAACCCATACTTATAATCTGACCATGTTTTAAAGAAGTCTTGGGAGCCGTCAAATCGATTTTGTATGACCTGTAATGTTAAGGCTCATTAGAGGGGTTTGAAGGAGCTATCATAAATCACTAATAGGTTTAACATGTTAATTAATGTACTAATCATAGGTACCTATCAATATCACAGATCAAATATTTTTTTATCCAATTGTATTTTATTATGAATCTCTAATTCATATTCTTTATCTTTGCTCAGAGGTAGGCGTGAAAATATCTATTGAGTAGGTTCGGAGATTATACCATAAGTAGAAACCAGGTGTAGGTATGTACTTTAAAAAGAAATCAAATAATATGTCTGTAGCGCACAGACATAAATTTTATAAAACAACCAAACTATTTTTTCATGGTTTTCGCCATTACATTGAACTGGCCTCGAAACAATTATGATCTAGCAACAAATCTCATTGCCCTAAAGCCCTGGAATAGGTTACATTTTATGAAATTCAAAAATATTGTGAGCTCGACTTTAAATATCGACTAGCATGTTCTTACTGCAAAGAAGCCGTGTACTTTTCTAAACTCACCGTCCAGCCACCGCCCGCACTGCTAAGATCACATAAAACGTAGAAAGGCTCCATATCATCGGGTCTAATTTTATAAATCCCTGACACATTGAAGCCCTGCATTTGAATCTCCTGGCAATCTGTTGGATATCTTTCGATGCGATCCACTCTACCGATTCTGGAAACAAAGAGTTCATTTGCGGCTACGAAAACATAAAACGTAAAATGTATTTGACATTGATTCCTAACTAAATAAATTTTTGTTGATACTTTTGATGATATGCTACAGTGCGCGGCAGATGAAGATTTGCGTGATTTTATTAAGTTTTAGTAAAGACTCTTTGAGTGTTGTATTGGAGGTTTAGTGGGTGGTATTAGCTTCCAGCTCATATTATTATATGATATATATTTAGTTCACGAATAATATTGTAACTGCCTAAATGTGGTAAGCAATTCTCATGCGATATACTCGTATTATATTATGTAAAAAAACTAACTTGCAGTCACATTTTTTCGACTTCTGTTCCTGTAATGCTCTTCTAAATTCTGAGATTAGTCCAATTGCTTCCAAAGATCCAGTTACGTCAGGCCTGTAAGGGAATTCCAATATATTTTTGACATACGGGAGTCATACTTAGTAAAAATTCCTAATTGATGAAATTTTAGAAACTAAAAAAGAATATGATCAATGGAAGACATACATTATCGTTCGGCTAAAATATATAAAAAATATTGTGTCCACATTATTTTTAAACTCTTAAATCACATTTACTGTTTACATCAGATTTTTCTGTCAATTATTGAATAACTATAGCAAAGTTTTCAAATCGCTCCGGGCTTTAGATAATAAGCAACCTTGCATAAGTTTAATTGAAATATTTTAAAGAAAAAGTTAACATTTATAGGTAAATCGATCCTTTTTAATTTTACATATGTCTCTGTATTGTGATGGTTAAGCCAAGGGCGTCGAAGAGGGACAGCATTTACTACATAAAAAACATTTACTTCATATACAGGACAGCATTTACGACATATACAGTTTACCACTGTACCTATTTTTTCTGGCCTTTTCACGCCATGCCACCAGCACAAAACTACTTCTACAGGTTAGGGTAGAGTAAGGTAATGGGAGTCAGCGGGTAATGGGAGTCACACACACATTCACGAAACAGTACTTGCGAGCAACGCGTTAACGGCGTCCCTACCCCCGCCCTGGCCCCCCGGCGACACCCGGGACGAATCACGCCACTCGCCAGTCGCCAGTTCGTGTGCAGACCTTCAAAGTATACCCGTGTTTTGTTTTTGTGCTCCGCTGATCTAATTTTACGTCAACGCACATTAGAAGGTAAGTGTCGAATATCTTGCATTATATGAATAATACTTTTACATGCATTTGGTTAAACGTTCGAAATGGTGATGTGCAGTTCAGATTACCTCAGTGTTTTTAAGTTTTTTTTATTTTTTTCTCAATGGTGTAATTGTGGGTAATAAGAGTTATGTGACTCCCATAACCCGCAACTGTTCATTTTGCATTTAATCATTTTTGTTTCTTTGTAGATGCCGAAATTACGAGTTAGAACAATTGAAAAGGCTTCCTGGTCTTCTGATAGCCTAAAAAGGCTATAAAGCTTGTTGAGAGTGGTTCTTCCATTAGAAATTCTGCTAAGGTAATGGGGATCCCATTTTCAAGCCTTCAAAAGAGATTAAAAGAAGGTTTTACCTTAGCACCACGTCTAGAACGATTCACTGTCTTTAGTGCTGAGACAGAAGCCGAGTTAGCGAACTTAGTAAAGAAAATGGCAAATATTTTTTATGTTTCCATTCCACCGATGTTTATTTTCCCTAGGAAAAGGTTGACTCCTCTGCTGGAGAAGGATGGTCCAGCAGGAGCGCTTTACAATTGCTCTAACAACGGTTGGATTAATGAAAATCTCTTTCTTGAATGGTTCAAAAGCAGCACGCTAAGCCATCTGTAGATGAACCCATCCTTTTAATACTAGACAACCATGCTAGTCACATTTCTCTTTCCGTTTACGATTATTGTAAATCCAATCACATTCATATGTTGTCTCTGCCACCACACACGTCACACAGAATGTAACCTTTGGACGTTTCTTTCTTTGGTCCGCTTAAAATGACCTATAAAAAGGAATGTGACTTATTTTTAAAAAGCCATCTTGCAGAAAAAATAACCCGGTATGACGTAGCATCCAAAGGAGAATCGGGGTTTAGAGCTACTGGAATATTTCCACTAAATCCGGAAGTGTTCACAGAAGATGACTTCATCACTGCAGAAATTCTCCAATCTGAGGCTATCGTAATCCAAGAGTGCAATGATTCTCTTGCAGCTGCTAGCACGACTCCCAGCAAATATAACAAAGTTCCTAGAATGTTTGAGGGCAAGAAAGCCCATTTGATTCTGAATCAGATATTGTTTATGATTTAATTAAGTTATTTATTTATTATATAAGTTACCAGAGAAAAGACCTGTTATAAATATAAGGAAGGGCCGAAAGAAGCAACACGCTACAATTTTAACTTCAACGCCAATAAAAGAAAACCTGATAGAAAAAGAAAATAAAAAAAAATAAGAAAAACAAAAGAGATGGAAAGGTAAAAGTCAAGGAAAAAAGTCAATAAATAAGAAGGGTCCAGAAAAGGCAAAGCGCCAGATACTGCAGGAAAGTAACGAAACTTCTGTCTCTGATAATGGCCCCGACGATTTATGCCAGGGCGATGAGCAGAAGATGCAAGAAACAGATGCCTAGTGTGCAACGATATTGGGAAAAACAATGAGATCTGGTTCAGATGCACCTCGTGTGAGGTATGGGGTCACGCGAAATGCACTGGGTGGGACTCAGCGGAAGGTTATGTCTGCGATATCTGTTTGACTCCAATTGCCCCCAGGGTGACCACCATTAACCCCATGTAGGTGTAATGGGAGTCAAATCTGTTTTTTTAAAACTTTTATTATATCCAAAGTTGATTGCCAAACTGAGTGAAAATTATTTCTATTAATAGTTATTTAAGTAAATAATGTTTAAAGGCGGTAGCAATAAATATTTTCTTCTTAATAGAAATTTTATTTGAGTTCTCGCTTAAGTGACCCCCATTACCCTCTTTTACCCTAACATTATATTCAATATAAGCAAACTTCATTATTTATACTTGTATTGTATTTGTACATTTATAACGATAAAACTTAATCGATTCGAACCGATTTCAATCTTTTTAACAAAATAGTTTAAAAATAATGAATGGGACTGCTACTTCCTACTATACTAAACAAACAAGATGCAACCAAAATACGCGGATGCAGTTTACATACCTGACCACAGTTCTTGCATTCTGTCGAGTCTTCACTTCGGATATAATCGAGGCAATTGATTCGACACTAGCCATTATATTCTTCATATGACTTTCCAAAAATGTCAAACGATTATCCAATGACGTTTCCATTTGGTACTCGGTCCCTTCAACTAAACAATAGTATTTTAAGTAATGAATCATTTTCTAAATAGCCGGGACACTTACATCAAATTCTGGTTTGTTTTATGTTACGGTTCATTATAGATAATTAATGTACTGTACTATACGATTTCGGTCACGGGTTCGGATATACATATAAAGGGTTTAAAAAGTTTTATTAATATAAGTTATTACTGATTATGAAACAAAATCTTGTCTTATTTACTAAATAAACCGTATGTATAACTACTACGATATACCGAACAGCAAGGGAAGGCGCGGATATAAATATTCTTATAATTATTTACCCTTATCACTCGTTCGTAGAGTCTTATCAAATAATTTTTTTATATCACTTATATCTTGCTTTATTCTATCTAATTCAGGTTCCATTTTCTCAGTGTATCCTGAATTTTGGACAGTTTTAAAGATCTCAGTTAAGTATTTAAGAATACTATTAGATTTTTCATGTACCTCTATATCTAACCTATTTAGTCTGAAATCTATGCTATCAACTTTCTTTAAATATTTTTCACTAGACGTAATTGATTCCAACAGCTTTTCTAAAACCATTTCACTGTCGGATGTTGATTGTGGGACCCGCGTAAAATTTCTATGTTTTTTTGAAGTTATCATTGCATTGGTTAATTCATTTTCGTATTCGTTTTTCCACAACATTTTGTCGCCGTGGTCGTTTTTACGCTTTCCGTGTCTCTCACTTTTAGCTTCACATAAAAAGCTTAAGAGATATAAAAGAATAAACTGTTTCACAACCATTTTGAGGAGTAGCTAGCGTGTGTGTTGATCGAAGACTGGAGAATATCATATTTCGACGCGTAGATAGTTGATAAATAATGAAGCGACCAAACAAAAACACATTTACTATATAAATACCTTTTAGATGAATTGCCTGTGACGAGCAATTGTTTCGATACATCATAATCATGTACACGCTGTGTTTATATTAAATTAAAGAAAACAAATATTTAGTTAATAATAACTACAACTGGATAGTAAGTTACAATAAAAAGGCCATATTTCTGCGCCTGTTGCATAGACAAATTTTACGGCAAAACCATCTAACATCAGCCTACTGTGTTATTCACTGGTAATCGAACGTCGTCTTATTGGCTTCGAAAACGACTTAGAACCATCAAAGATTCAACTCTGCCAGGGAATTTGGGTCCCATGCGATAATTAATTCAGAACCAAGATCAGTACTGACGCAGAAATATGTTCTCTTAACGAAATAGCAATTGCCTCACCTCGCATAGTCGGAATCTGCGCTAATTTCTCAGCCACAGACTGTTTCAACCTTTCCAGGTCAAGTTTCAGCGATCTCAGAGTGTCCTCCATGATTTCTGCTTGCGGTGCCTTTACAATCCGCAAGAGTTCGGCCAAATACTTTAATATGGTGTTTGTCCGATCGTGAAAGGTTGCATCGAGGTGACTGATCTTCTTTTCTACTGTTTCAACCATCTTAAGGTATCTCTCGCTTGCCATCAATGTATCAACAAATTTCTCTACAACCATCTCCCCCTTCAGAGACCGACCTGTGGTAGTTGGCCGAGAAACATTGTATTTTGTACTTACATAGTTTAGATCGTCGTATAACCTGTCGTCTTTTTCCCTTTTCGCGATAGATGTACAGAATAGTAAGGAAATAAAGATAATTGTTGCACACATTTCAAGTGCAGTCACCTGTGACCTGTCGCCGCTTACTGGTGTTTAATGAACGTGCAATGTGAACATGTTAATTGATATTAAACTTATTTTAAAACATTTCCTCTTACAGCCCTCATTGTTGGGCATATGTAAACAAATAATACTGAATGTTTAAGTAACCAACTTAAACATATACGTAGGTTGTATATGGCTACAAAAGTATCTTTCTGGTTTGCAATAAATACAATTCGCGAATCTATTTACAATATGGTACGATTTCCAATGAAAGAAAAATTTATTCACAATAAGATAATGATTATATTTCGCCCATTTATTTCAGTGTAAAATTTTGGTGGCGCCGTACCTTTAAGTTATGGACCTCAGATTTGTGTATCTATTTTGTGAGCATTTGTACTTTCTAAAATGCACGTAAGAACAGCCTTCTGTGCCTGACACACACCGTTGACTGTTTGGGTCTTAAGGCATGCATTCGAATTCGTTACAATGTCCTCCTTCACCAAATAAGCGAGTGTTAAATATACTTACGTAAATTAAAGTTTCATGGGTGCAAAGTCGAAATTTGAACCTACGACCTCAGAGAGAGTCCACTATAACTACTAGGCCCATGAGCCTCAAAAGAGTTGAGCTTCAAAAGGAACCATATTGACTGTTCCTTAAGGAAAAACTTAACAAAAAATTACTAGAGGAAAATATATATTGCCTGACCGACAACTCTGTAAAACGAATGCAAAATCTTATTCATTTATAATTAAAATTCTATCAGTCTTTAGGTGAGTTCAGTTTTGTAATAAAATAGCCCATTTTAAAATAAAATCTGATGATGGCCAAAACATATTTATCCGTTACAAGCGAAGTTGTTGTGAGATTGTAATTATATATATAATTATATATAATTACAATCTAAACCATAATCTCGAAACCATACTACTACCTAACCACTGAGAAATAAAATTATATATATATATATCACAGAAAATTATAAGTGTGTTACTAGTACTCATTCATATCTATAACTTATAATATTATAAAGATATTATTGTTTATTTGCAATGAATAGATTCCGTAACTACGGGACCGATTTAAAGGCTAAATAGTATGAAATTACAATTGTGTTACCCTAGGTGTGAAAATGAGTAATGAAAATTTCAATAACCTTTCCTTCGGGCACGCTGCAGTAACTATTGGCAATAGAGGTTTATAGAAGATATCAATCAATCAAATCAAATCAAATCAAAATTTATTCATATATACCTAATTAGTTTTTTATTCTTTATTACTTATCTAGCGACCCGCCCCGGCTTCGCACGGGTGCAATGCTGATACTAAATACACTACAGAAAATCTGTGAACGTTGTATATAAAAATGTGGGTTATCCATAAGAGATAGACATATACCATCACGGACTTTTTAATGTGTACAATACTTATAAATATAATATATATTTTGATAAAACTCGTAGGTTTCAGCCTGCGTTTGCAATGTAAGCGGAAAAAATGTAATTATTTACGACACCACATTTAAAACCTCAAAAATAACAGTATTTCTCCACTATTTAATGGATGTTATTATACATATAAACCTTCCTCTTGAATCACTCTATTTATTACAAAAACCGAGAGAAAGCGACTTTGTTTTATACTATGTAGTGATATGTCATATGGAACATGGTGTAGTGGTTGCAGCTCCTTACAAACATTGTGTAAAAAACACTTGGCGATGAAACAGAGTGGCGGAGAGTTTATTGCCAGTTCTTCTCTTCCATTCTACGACCTTGATTTGAGAACTGGCAGTAAATGTAAAATTAGAAGCATTTCATATACATTTTTGTTTTTGACGTTCATAAGTGTACATTGTGTTACCTATATGAATGAATGATTTTGAATTTGAATTTCTAGATAAGTTTTAAATGCTTGCCCAAATGTCGTCACTCATTTTGGCATATTCTTAGTTTACAAGATTATCTATATTTTAATGACATAGTTACACTTAGTCTCTTAGGCCACTTAGTAAGTGGCCTTAGTATGTATATAAGTTAATTATCTAAATATTTTCGACGTCCTGGTGCACAGTTTGTGTTTCCACCACGCCAACTTCTTCTATTTAAGATTATGTATGCAATAAATAAATAAATACAATACAATAATACTTGCGCCCAATAGGCGACCTCACCTGGAGGCAGGATCCTCTTTATAAAAGTTTTTAGGAATAAGTGGTAATGCTGCCCATTTTTCTGTATGTACCTACCATATATGTTGTCTCTGACTGGTACTAATTTTCTTTGAAATTGAGACTAGATAGATAGATAAACAAACTATAAGTAACATTATATTAACAATTTAAATAAAAGCAAACAATTCATTTGTTGCGACAACAAAAAAAAACGTTATCACAATATGTCAATTAAAACCAATAATTAAATAATTTTATTATTTAAGCTTAGGTTTCCTTTTCTTCTTTATTCTTTAATTAAAGTAAAAATATATACTTATACGTAGATAAAGCTGACAAAAGTTTAGGGAGTATAAAATAGATGTCCCCACCGAGCCCGTTTCGTGAATCTGTGATTTGTCAAAATCTATTCTTGCAAACTGACAATTGTCATCTGTTTCCCTTTTCGAAATCTGTGAGCTATGTTGATATGATAGCTATGGAGCCTTTGTCAACATATACGAATTTTATATTGATAATTTATGGTACGTAATACGACATAACTGTGTCTCTTTCTGATTAGAGAACTCTAGTATCCGACGAAAGAGACATACTTATTTTAGAATTAATGGCTTTAATAACTCCAAGTGCCAGAATCGGCCATTTACTAGCTATTGCTTTACTCTTTGGTTATCCGTGATGGCCGCTCCTATACATCCGGATACATCGGAAACTTGAAAAATAAGTTTTAGATTTTGATTTGGTTACACCTACATAGTGAGAGTATTTAAGTATTATGAATTTTTAAAATATTTAAAAACTGAAAAAAAATATTTAGTTGAGTATTTGTGATCCTTTATTTCGTATCCTGTTGACCAACATGATTAGATAAAGGGCGTGAAAACACCTTAAATAACATTATTTTATAATCGAATATGCCATGTAGTGATGTATGTTAATTGCGAATTCCTAAGAAGAACTAAGTGATAGTGTATTAGGTTTAGTCGGTATGCGGCACGACTGCAAAGTCAGCCTGTGTTATGAATGAGGAGGCTCTGTTGGCACGGGCTTCCGAGGAGCGGGAGCGTATCTTTCAGAGATACGAACGCGGCAGAGAGAATCTCGTCGGTCAAATCGACCCGTGGGAAGATCCAGAGTTCGAGGACTATCATAAAACTGATAGGTAAGTGATTACTTCTTGTGACTGACCTTTTGTATTATTAATTATGTTCATACTTGTAAGGTATTAATTAGTAAAAGTACATTAAGTATTGAACTCGAATTGAGAATTCATATAAGACTGGAAATATTGTAATACTTCTACTGTCAAGTCTAAACACAGAAAAATTATATTTATTTTTTGCGTCTTAGTGACAAATCAAAAATTCTAATGTATTCATGGTTTACCTGTTTCAATAACATCCAGATAAAATATGCATTCATATAATGTTGTACTTGTTTTGATATTTGTTTTACTAAGTGTTAATCAAATAAATTGAATAATTTATCAGCTCAGCGAAGTCTATTTTTATGTTTTATATTATTAATGTTACAATGGATTTTTTTTTTATTATTCCTTAAAATCTTACTGTAGAATTAAATTCCTTAAGTGAACTTAAAGAATTTTAACATAATTATTGTAATTACTTTTGAGTATTATAATTGTAAAATTATTATTATTATACTTTACTTTATTGGAAATTTACAAAATTTGTGTATGCTCACTTAACTATTAATATAAGTTCTCTCTTTTTTCTTATTTAACATGTACATAATGTGTTGCATGTGAAGCAGAAAAACTTGTTTTGAGGTATGCAAAGAGAAAGTGTCACACTTTCTTTAACCATGTCTCACAATTTGACATTCTATGGTTTTTTTTTAATATATTTTAATTTGACTATTTTATATTCTTGCTTTATTCAATTACCATTGGGAAACTAAATGTTTTGACTTGAAAGTCTGGGAGGGTTGCTGTCTCGTATGAGTTTGAAAAGACAGTAAAATATTAATTTATGTCTACTTGCAATTAGTAATATTACATATTATTTCAATTTTATCTTGAAATAAGTAAAGACAAAATATAAAAAAATATAAATAAGTACTATAATATAAAAAAACTGTATAAGCTGTTGCGATTTTGTTTAAAATATTGTGACTTATAGCGAATTTTATATAAATTTTTACCCTCAACTGTAGCTTGTTGTAATTGTGCTAAATTACAGAAGGTTAAGTTTCGAGTAAATTAAAATAGATCTGAAGTAGTTCTGTTAATTAATCCTGAGTTAACAAAAAAGAATAAAAAAGAAAACCGTGATGATAGTTATCACTACTAAAACTAAAATAAATGAATTAAAGCTTAGTTATCACAATTCAAAGATTTTTGAAATAATTCAGCATAAATTAGTTATGTTTTCCTTTCAGATATGGTTTCATCCACGATGAGCGTTTGCCGCGAAAAACGGCGCCTCAAAAGATTAATGTTGAAGTCGAAAGGGAGAAGAAATGGGTTAAAATGCTGGCATCCTGGGATTCCCCTGCTACAAAAGAAAAGTTACATAGAAGAATATATAAAGGCATTCCAAATTCTCTAAGAATTAAAATATGGTGTAAACTTTTAGATGTTAATCGAATAAAATCAGATAACCCAGCGAAATATCAAGAAATGTTGAAATTAGCTAAAATTTGGTCGACCGATGTCAGACAAATAGATTCAGATGTAAACAGACAGTTTCGTGAGCATCAATTCTATCGAGAACGATATTCTGAAAAACAATGTTCACTTTTTAATGTTCTATGTGCTTATAGCATGTACAATACTGAAGTTGGTTACTGTCAAGGCATGTCTGGATTGGCTGGTGTTTTACTTATGTATATGGATGAAGAGGATGCATTTTGGGCATTGGCTATTTTACTGTCAGATAAGAAATATAACATGCATGGACTGTATATTGAAGGTTTCCCTAAATTAACCAGGTTCTTAGAGCACCATGATAAGATACTCACAAAGTTTATGCCTAAGTTAAAATTCCATTTTGATAAATATGGATTGGATGCCATTTTATATTCTTTAAAGTGGTATTTTGTTTGTTTTGTTGAACGTGTACCGTTCAGTTTATGTTTGAGAGTTTGGGATATATTTTTACTGGATGGCGAACGTGTTATAACTGCGATGGCGTATACAATTCTTAAGCTTCACAAAAAAGCTATTATGAAGTTAAATGATATGGATCTTATTGTGAATTACATTCAAGTAAGTTTTTTAAATCATTCCAACAATTTAATTTTGTAGGAAATTGTTATTAATAATCATTAAGATTACTATTGTCTCACACAACAGTTGTGAGAAAAATATTTTCATTATTTTTTATGGTCAGCATAGAAACAATGAAAAGCATAATCTGATTCTCATGTGTTTTAGGTGAAACTGCATAAAGACTTTGGTTATGAAGATGACATAGTTATCTACAATTTAGAACGATCCATGGAAGAATTGAAGCGGGCGAAATTGGACTATCCTGGTCTACCACCACCGAATGAGTTACCTAAAAGGCAACTTGGAGTTTTCATTGAGCCAGATAAAAAATCTAAAATTGGTCAGCGAGCTGAAAATTTCTCTGATACGGAGAAACACGCCAGGGCTACTGTGATTTTAAGGTAATTAACGGTTCCTGTGCTTTCTTTGTGTTTCTTGTTAACTCTTTAACACATTTATAGGTTAGAAAGAAATATTTGTTTTGGGTATAAGTCATAAAAGGTATTTGCTGTTTACATCTAAACATCAATTAAACTTATATTTATTTTCATTATTTAACCCATGTAAGCCATAAATAGTTATGATTGTAAATTTATTATCTTTATGTGCCCTATTTTGGCAAAAGTATCCTCCAAATCCTGCCATTCCTCTCAGCACTGTAACATCTGAGACCTTAGTTGTTCTTCTAATATGTATTCTTTATTTTATCTATTCAGTTCCGTTACATACATCCCTTCATCTATGTTTGTCACTCGTGTAACCTATGCTGGGCTTTAGCCGGTGTTCAAGCTTATCTATATGTTAATACAAGTATTTAAACATAAGAGAACGAGAATAGTAATAAAGAAGAAAGGCTTTCAATACTTGCCCTAAATGTATTTAATTTTTACAGACGTGAAAAAGCAGCCGTAGAGTTGCAGGAGCTCAGGGTGTCACAAAGCGACACTGTCTCAGGTAATTTAGACGCGTCTGTACCTTCATCGAAATCATCTTCAATAGTATCATTAAACTCAGATAAATTCACACATCTTTAATTTAATTTTGGTGACACACCAATACAAACTTTCTTTTCATGTACGTTATTTAGGGTAAGATATGAGACTTACAATGAACGTTAAAATTGAAAAAGTTAATTAATTAATTCAATTTATTCATTCAAGTATTCTATTCTTATCGGAATCTCACTTTGTTAATAGTGTGTCAGCATAGTTAATTTTGCTTTTTATATTACTTTTGTAGATAGGAATATAGATCGTACGAGATACTCAGTTGCATGATATAAATTAGTTATTATTGTTAACCGATCACGAATGGCAGTTTAGTATTTAGTTACATGGTTGCAAATAAATAATGTTTGTACTTGTTAAATTAATCGTTTAATGTGTCAACAAATTGTGATCATTCTTAGAGTACAAATGAAAATCACATCACAATTTATGGATAGAAAGACAATTTACACTTCCCTAGTTCTCATATTAAACTTATCTTGTCTTATATTCTGTGACGAAATAAAGGGCGCTTGACATGATTTAATATTTCACTATCTAGGTCGAGTGCCTCTTAAAGTAATCTATAAAGTAAGAGAAAATGACACGCCAAGGGGTGAAGTAGGCTTTTAAACGTTTTCAAAGTTACGTAGCAGAATATTTAAATATGTAATAATACGTGGCTCAATCAAAATGTAAGAACATGCTGCAGTATTTGGTGCCAATTGATTATTTAAAATTGAAATAAGGCTATGTTCCTCATAACAAAAATCAGGGTCTCTTTAACCACCTAGATTATAAGTACGAATCGAAGCCATTACACGATATTTTTTTGTATTGTTTAAGTACTCAAATGCATGTAAATAAGTTTTTATTTATGCCATCTTAAAAATTAATTAGCAATTACTGTGTTCATGTTAATTATTGTATAGTATCGAGTTAAGTTTCACACAAAATTGTCTATTGTTGGCTTGCCATGTCTTGATTCATTCCATTTATCACTGTGGGTTAAACATGTTACCTCCGCACCAAAATAACGGGAATGTACGTCAGTATCATGCCGGAAAATACTGCGCAAAAGACACTGAAAATATTGTTATTACAATTAAAATATGGATTTACGCATTAGCAATTAATCAATCTCTTCATTCATAAAAATTAATTACAAAAAAGTTTGAGTTGAAGACAAAGACATATTCATAATTAAAACGTATTTATTGAAAGGTTTTTCTCCTATGAATTTTGCTCGATGTAGGCGAGATAAACGACGCGGATATTAAATCCCTAGTTCTAAATGCGGGGGTGATACATGATATGCTCTGGCATGGTGTGGGTTATATGGAGGTGGGTTTATGTCATTAACTGTTTACTAACGTCTAGGATATGCGGACCGCATACTAACAAATAAACTAAGAATCTTCACGTTGTTTTTTCGCTCTTTTTGGGAAATCTCTGCTCAATATACGAATAAACCCACCCCCAAGATGCTCGCAATTAGTTTTTAAGAACTTATATAATATTTAATGTACCTATAGGTACAGTGTTGAAGTTCTTATAATAAATTTTTTTACTTAACGCATGAGATTTCATTTTACACACAAATTAATGACGAATCCTGTAGGAAATAATGTTAATTAAAATTTACAAGTTAGGTGTAACGAGTACCCGCTAAAGATGTTTATTTACAGATGAGAGATGTGAGCTCCCTCTCCATACTTCTCAAGCGTCAATGAATATTCTCGCCCCTAGTCCGCTTTTCGAACCTCCGAGTTATTTAATAAAAAAAGACAAATTAAAAATGAGTTTCTTATAAATATTGGTATAGAGCAGAGATTTTCTTTTGATGAGCATGATGCACAGTTTGTTGCTTAAATTGTACGTGTTTAAGCTTTGGTAAGTTTTTCTTTTTTTGCCTGCATGCTTAGTATGTTTTAGATATGTTGAATATCTTTTGACTTCTGTGTTTCCGAAAAAAAAACAGAACCATACAAGTCGTAGATTTTGCTGTGGGAATGCATTTGACAGTTCTGAGAAGTATATATCATTCGTAGTACAGACGTCTGTGTTTTAAATAAGTAACAAGCGTTAGTTGCGAAGGATTTATTTGACACAAATGTAAAATATTAATACTTGTCGTTGTTTAATAATGTTCATAGTGTCGTTAGTAGGTAGACCTGAATTTTCATTCGCTCTTTATAAAGTTTAAATTTATGGCACTAAGAAGACATTGAAAAATTGTCGTTTTGTGTCTGAAAACCCCAATTATTGGAGATCATAATGACTCCCACGTAGTCAGTAATCCTTTACAGTCAGTTATTGTTGATAAAATAGGCGAGAAAATTGGCGTGTACTACAATACTACAAATATATATAAATACTACAATAGGAAAGCTACGATTAAACATGCCTATAACTATAGACAATCGTTTTCTTACGCGAATAATATAGTAAAAGTATTGAAAATTAAATTGATGATTTGTCAATAAAATTGACGTTATTATATTAAATACACTACGTTCGCCTTAATAAGGCCGTGTAGGTAGGTGAACAGTCTTGCCCATGTATATTCGTTTTCAAATTTATGTCCTTACTAAAAACAATATTGTAACGATTTAAATGACGTATTATAAGCTTCAAACTAGATAAAATGTCACCATTTTCACTTTTAATCGAACTAAAGAATCAATAAAACAAAACAATTACTATTTGAAGCTTATACCACGAATAATTGTTAGTGTTATTTCATGGTTTATAATCGGCTTATGTAAATACTATCTCTATGTCCTAGGACTTGATTTATATCATAGTTTATAGGAAGGTGACTGGTAATTTCAGAGCACAGCACGGTAGCCGGCGTCCGTTGCGAGGACTCATTATCTGTGCTTGGATCAAGACGCTCCCTAGCGGACACAAGTGTAACCAGTACCGCGGATTTGAGTGTTTTCTCAAGTGGACGGTCCCATGCACCAGAGAACTCATTAGATACACATAGCAACATTAGCGATGACGCTACCGGGTCAGATGGGTGAGATTTTATGTAGAGCTTAGATAGATGTGCGCCAAAGCGGACATTTCACGCTAATCAAATAAAAAATAAATCTTGTCACAGTAACACAATAAAAACGAGAACTCTTGCTATCAAATAAGTTCCTAGCTAGAAAGCGATTCAGTATGATTGTACTTGAAATAGTAGGTATTATGTACTACTAGCGCCCGTGCGGGGTACCTTGACCCGTAAATCTTGAGGATTTTAGCCCTAAGCCGTCATAAATGATAGATATTGGTAGAAATGTTTAATTCCGTGCAGTAGTGTTTAAGTTTCTCGACATACCGATAGACTCATAAACGAACATGCTGTCGCTGACTTGAAGGCATTATTAATCTCTACAGACTCAATATTATCTCTATATTCTCGAACTCAGTCATATTGGCCTCATCGTTGAGGCCGTTTTTTCTCCGAATATGCAAATCCGTCTCTACGAAATAGTATTTTTATTTTTTGGGTGAATATTAAACAACTCTGGTGGAATAATTTTTGAAATTCGGTTCAATAGATCCACAGATTACTTCCAACCTCACAATCTACCTCATTATTATTTAAGTATATCACGCAAAAATTGCTGAATTAACTTAACAGTTGTGTTACTATGCTCTTACAATTTGGTTAATATTTTACATTAAAAAGATTTGTTCCTTAAAGATCTATAAAATAGTTATTATTCTATTAGCGGATCGGCTTTAATTTCTTTGAACGTGCGTCATAGAATACACCCAAGACTTTTTGGCTCGGTCAGATGTTTACCCATCTTGCGGGATATATTATTTATATAACGCTAAAAAAATATGCGATTTATTGATTTTATTTATTGCGAAAGTATTATTACTATCCTTACGTATCAAAATTATTTATTAATACCCGAGTTCTTTTTGTAACTTAAGAGCTTTCAGTGTTTCAAGTCTATTTTTTATTTTATTCGCTTTGGTGTACTTTGCACAAACTACGACACTTTATGAATTATGTTCAAAGAAGTTACCTATAGACTATATACTTTAGTAGAACTAGAAGTTATCGAAATTACTGTATTTATAACGAGTGATGTGGTAGTCGCTATCTAGAATTAAGGGAATTTTGGACGGATTAAGGGAATATGTAATTAAATCGACTCATATAACATTGAGTATACACTGCATGTTGTAAACCGAAACACATGATAACAATTTTTTAACCTATATTTATTTGAATTATCAATCGTTATCGGTAACGTACATATATCATAAAGTGTCGGAGTAAATATTTCATCTAATGACAAAATATAAATAGTTGTGTTGTTGTAGATGTGTAGGTAAACTTAAAAAAATAGTTGTTATAAAAGAAATATGTGATTGATCTGTTTTGCACATAATTATTGTCTTGCACGTATTGATAGAAAAATCTAGTTGAAACTGTTAAAATTTTCTCTATCTAATTATCTTATAAACATAGTCGTCTATAGAATTTTAAATATATTGAATATGTCTAAGTTATTTATATACGCCTTCTTAATTCAATGACGTATTTTAAGTGCCAAAGAGTAAAATGATAACACATGTCTACACATTTAAACGAAACTTGAAACTAAACGCGAATTTAAATCGCGGATGTTTTCCGTTACCTCGACTCTAACCAAAACACGCTTAGATCAGTTTTACCTATCATCTAGATGCAAACAAACATTCATAGTCTTTGAGGCCTGTAGCACGTTTATGAGCTTATATCGTATGAATACGCTTAAGGTGGGGTCAGAAGGAACGTTACAAAGCGACACGATGGCAGAGTTGGAGGTCAAACTCAAAGAAGACCGTGTCTTAACAAAGTGGAATTACCCACGTGCAGGGGAGGTTGGTCACGTCACCCTGCCCATTGAAACAGTTATCTCAAACGCCTGATTTAATGATCATACGAATCAATTAACTGAGTTCTAGCCACGGAATAAATCTAAGATAAGCGTTCTAGAACCATTGACGCCGCTTACATTTTTGTTTTATGTATGATTGTTTAATCACATGCTTTAGACATATGCCACTGCCTCAATACTGTCTTTATTTATTCCGTGTTTTAAAATGACCCTGAATTTTACATGGAATTAAAAGAAACAGCTAGAATTCAATAAAAAATAATTTTAAATAAATGATCTTAACGCAAATGGATTTATAGATAAGAATGACTGTCAAAGGTTTATGTAGCGGGTGAAATTTAAATTTTATAAATATTTGTTTAATAATAACGTTTAGTAAAAACTACGATTGGTATTTGGGAACAATGTAGTAATAAAGTTTGTTTGGGTGAACGCGCGTTCGTTGATTGTCAATTGGCTAACATATATGAAGAAATTAACATGGCTATTATATAATAAAAATAACTGATTTAAATACTGATAAATATCGATAAATCTGTGAGAAAATACATATATTGGAAGTAAATTATTTATATCCCAATTGACAAAACCTTCGCATCTTTTTCATAATGTTATTAAGTTATTATTAAATTTATTTTGTATATGGTGTTGGATTAACAATTTATACTTTCATAGTTAAAGCTCGCAATATTTCAAATGCCGAACTATATTTACGCTTTGCGAGTCATTTTTATACCTCATTTTAAACATTAAATTGGGCGTTTGTTATAGTGATAGTTATCGTGCCTTCACTCATTTTAGAATTCAACTATATAACCGATGATTTTGACTGCAACTCACTATTTTTTCCGACTGGTACTTCATTGTATCGATCAGGGCCTTTTTAGAAGTTAATACTGCATTGCTAAGTCAATGCTGGTACTCTGTAAACCCAATTGCGAATTCAATGTTGAGTATTTGTATCATGCGATCCCTAGGCGATATCGGCGCAATGGACGATTTTATACAAAAGCTTTGGAATCATTATCGCTGTAGGAAGTTAGTGTGCCAGTGCTGGTCATTGTGCTGTTTACCAGATAAATAATAACGTCCTTATGCAATTATATATTTTAGTCTATGGTTTTATATCACGCAGCTACATTGGATATGTTTCCATCGGCTAGAGCTTGCTATACTGAGCCTATACCATTAACCATTTTGCTGGGGTTTACTGTCAATGCCAGTTTAGCTATAAACCGACTGTCGCCTGATTACCATGCTTCTCCACAGGTCCGGGATATGCGGCCTAAGCATTCAAAGAGCTATGTCTACGCCAAGACAGACCGTCCATTCAACGCCACGCGGCAGCCCACACCCATCTTCAGTGTCACCAGCTTCGGAGGACGTTGTTCGTATTCACGTCACCTATAGCCCGCTAGCCACCAGCCCATCCCACTTGCGGCCCGTAAGTCCTTCGAAATACAAATCATATGATGTACAGAAGCCCACCTCTCTAGGTTTTTATGCTACGAATGGATCAACTAATACTGAGAATACTATAAGAATTCAAGTGCCATCCGAAGAATTATTAACTCCAATAGTCGATTCCGGGCGTATTATCTCACAAAGATACATCGAATCTCATTCGGGAATCTATGATATTAAATAAGGCTTTTATTGTATACAGATTGCGTTTATTTAGTGGCATAAAAATTATAAAAAATGTTTAATGTTACTTAAGATTTCAAATTTCGTTCATTCCATATACTGTGACGCAGTAATGCCAGTATTGTTTTACATAAGTATTACGTCCAAGTTCTTTAAAATAGTGTATACTATATTGGAAATCTTTCTCCCTTTAAAATTAAATCAGTGTAGGCTCCGTTACATGTGATGTATTTATCTGTCTTTCACTACAGTGTAACAACAGGCAGATCTGAGTTAGAAATTATTGAAATACATTTGACGAATTTGTTGCATACGGCTGCATCGAATAAAAAACATTATTATACGTATTATATGTATAAGGTACCATACTTATACATATTATTAAATGCATGTATAAACATGATCACTTAATGGTCACAAAAAGCTATAGTCAACGCATTATTAACTGAGGATATTTATCTGTCTGTCTCGCTCACACTTACAGGTCTATGTGTCTACGTGATGTATGTTAGAATTGTAGGGGTGCATATCGATAATGGGATAGGTACGGTCGATAAGCTGAATTACACTAGCCTTTCGCTAGACTCGATTGACATCGCCGCACAAAGATTTAAAAAATTACATCGTAAAATTACAAAGATATTATATTGATAAAAATCCTGTCCGAATACATTTTACTAAAAAAATGCTAGTTTAATCCGCGCGAAAATGATTTTATAGGTAGGTGATTAGTTGCAATAGGTAACTGCGTCCACCATTGCATACCAAAATATAATGCTTTCTAATATACATATATGTATATAAGATCGAATAATTATTACAATTTATTGTAATAAGTAATAGGTCATGCGACTTAATAAATCTTATTTCGTACGCGTCATTTATCTGCAAAAATTATGTACTTTTAGTTTTTCAAATTAATGAATTACTTAAACTTTACTAACGAAAATTGTCAATTTAACTCAAAATTAAATGCCACAACGGATCTCGTACTGCACAGACTGTATAACCTTATCTTAATTGTAGATAATATTTTTTAAGCCATGATTGTGTTATTGTCAAAAGTTTCGTTAACCATATACACATGATATATAACACAGGCGGACAACTATCACATGTTAACTCGGTACAAAAAAACTTAGCTTGGTGGTTGACCTCTGCATAACTAAAGGCTTTATGACAATGCTATTGCAAAGCGATTTCTTAAAAAAGAACACAGTGCAACAGTAATCGGTGTGGTCGCTGCTTAAATCCCATTGTCATAAAAACTATTCTACACTGTTTTTATTAATCGCGTTTGTTAAAAAGTTTTTCTAAAGCCTCGGTTTTGGTAGAATATCATTTTAAACCAAATCTCTATTCTGTATCCTTTGACAATTAAAATATACTACGAAAAGGATTTTAGTGAAAACGGTGCTTTCAGATAAAGTTTTTATGACTGAGAATACGTCAAACATTTATTGAAGTACGGCCGTTTTTAGACATTTGAACTTGTGGTGCGATTCAAAAGCGAGACTTCAGTGAACTATGAATGTATGTCAAAATGCAATACAGTTTGACATACGGAAGTCAGACTCAGCGCTCAGTCTCGTTTCTAAATCTAAGGGTTGAAGCGTTAAGTTAGACTTATGGCTACGTGACGACCCCTGAGATGGATATTACTGATTTTACATCGATAAATCTTCGATTAACTTTGGCTATAGACTTATCTTAATAATACAAATTCAATTTTGTGATTAATATGAACCCAGTGAGGTTAACGTACATTAAGTACATTATTAGACACGTTGCGCCATTAATTATTTAATTGAATACGTATATATATATTAAAGCCATCTTGGCCTAGAGCCCTCCTGAGAGAATTCTGTAGATTTATAATAGTTGTTGAAATTTTATTGTTCAATTAGAATTCTATCTGACCATTCAGTGAGAAACGCAATAATATCAGTATAACTGTTAAATTAAGTGTATAATACGTATAAATTTCTCTTTTAGGAATTGTAAATAGTTAACGTTTGTGCGAATTGCACATAGATATTTAAATTTTGTATGCATAACCAACTTTCTGTAGGTATAGAATACTGAATGCTTATTGAAGCTTCTTTGCGGCCTAAGGTCAATTGTATTAATTTCGTACTGTATGAATGCGTTTCTTTGTTTTCTTTCACTTATTGTTTTTGCATTGAGTGAGAGAGCGTTCAATTTATTTTACTTAATAAAACATCCCAATTACTTCAGTATTCGTAAAAACTAAGCGATATTAATCTTTTTGTCACATTCCGCTTATGCTGTGACGAAAGAAGACAGATCACTAAAAAAAATGTTTTTAGTCATAAAATACGTATAGCGGTGTTAAAACAGTCCGAACATAAAATTAATTTTCTATTTTCGAAATCATATAATAATTATGGAAAATAGTATGGATCCACTCACAATTACTTCTATCCCGTTTTAGTATAGTTATAAAAAGCAATAGAATTGCCTTACCGTTAATACTAAACTTTGTGTTAAGGGCACACATTTATTACAGTTTTATCCATGTTTGTTGCTATTGAATTGTGCATGCAAATTGAAGAATTCTTAAATTACTCGACGCGTAGACCGGAATAGGTCACGCCAAAGCGTCTTCATCTTGACGAACGAATTATCTCGCAAATACAAATCAATAGCTTTGATTTTATGGCTATAAATAAATATTAGAAATAGATTATTATATACAAAGAAAATATTAATTCGATATTACAGTTACAAATATAAATGCGATATTGTTACAGTTTAGTACAGACTTTGGTAGATAAGTTATTTATAAACTACCCATATTTTTAGGAATATCCATAAATTATAGAAAAAATTCTCAAGTTCTATATTGTACCTATAGTTGCAGATAAAATTACAAAACACAACTACTAGTGAACCCGACAGACGTTGTCATGCATGATATTTTAAGCGATTAGGTTATAACAAAGTACGAAAGTACCGTCTGCAACGCCATCTGCCGGTCTGATTTGTGAATCTGAACCATCCATGGCGCCACCCCGACACAAACGAAGAAATTCATTCAAATCAGTTCTGTCATTTAAGAGGAGTTCAGTGATGTCACGTGTATGTACATGCCATTAGTATAATTATTATAATATGTATTTGGTTTACTTTTACTTTACACTAAATTCGCTGATTTCGCTTCTGTCAATATGTATAGGTTATTTGAAGTTTACAAATCGTTTGTTTAAAGGTTAATCTAATCCAATAAGCAAAAATATGTATTGCTCTAAAATAATTGAAAATCTTGTAAACCTTTACCGCTGGCGACGGTACTACCGTCGTTGTCGTAAAGCCCTATTCGAGAATCAAAGATCAATTTTTCAACCGGCTAGCGATTTTTATCAATGATTGACAATTTTATATTGTTCGGTATTCTCTCATATTCTAATCCCAATTTTATCAGGCCTTGGTTCATTGATTTACTTTAAAAGCCATACCTATACAATTTCTTAGTCAGTATTGTTACTAAGAAACGTCGATATACACGTAACGCGTCGGACGTAAACTCTTCTTCATAAAAACTACATTTGTCTAATAACACGGGAAAGGGAGTGAGAATTAAAAAAATAGAAAAAAACAAAAGGCAACAATCGTCGCGTCCCGTTACATTTAATATGTTAACAGCCAACGTCCGACGCGACCGGTTGGGCGGTTGCGTCGTGATCCGTTTTTCTTCTATCGTCAAAGTTCTAACCTGCGTAGTGTGATAGTGTATAACGAAACGACGAGGACGGTGCGTTCCCTTTGATTATAATTTGTCGATATAACGTGTATAAGTTATCTGCGAACCTCGCTGGAATGCGCTTCCCCTGGCGCTTCCCCGCACTTGTATGTATAGGCACGCGGCATGATACCTCATTCGTTCAACACATCGATACGCCTTGGTTATAATTTCTCTCCATTATATTGATAAAGTCGTGTATGAATTAATCATTTTTAAATGTTAGCCTAAGATGTTCTCCGCTAGTCTGAAACAAATCTACAATATTTAATTCAAATACAACCGTCGCGGTCGTATTCATATCATATAAGCCTGCATTTGTTTATGGTTTGTCGCCAAGACATGCAAATTTGTGGCTTACTCCGTACGAATTTGGACGAACAAACAATATTGTGCAGTTAGACGTAGTGCAGTGAAATTCATATTAGTAAATAGATTTAAGTATTTCTCCTTCAATTATAGTGACCGAAAGAAATATACGTGTTCATATAAATTAAGATTTTAGCTCGACTGCTGTTTGGCTGGTTACTCTTCTCGTTACCTCTCTGTTGGCATATGAATATTAACGCCACTAGTGTTTAGTGAGATATGAAATAACAAGTATTATTTTTTTTACTGAATATGATTTTAAAAGGATATTTGACGTTTGTAAAATAGAACGAAATTAAAATTAGAAAACAACTGTATGTTTTCTGAACAGGTAATTAACTTAAAGTTATGGTTCCGTAAATGAAGCTTGAAAACAATGAATTCTTGTCAATTGTATTCACTTGTTTTGGTTGAGGGTATTAGACTTTTTATTTTTGTATTTTTTTTTAATTATCTAGTTTAATGCCACTAATTAGTTGTAGGATGATTCGACAAAGCTTTGGTAAGTTTATTTATAAGTTAAATTATTTAATCGTGTATATACCTGTGTAATTCTAAATGTTTATTTTTTAGTTTGTAAGAAAATTTAGAATCTCTTGCATGAGCTTCACTAATACTCAGCAAATAAAATTGTCAGACTCATTAAATTTTTGGTCAAACAACTTTACTTTCTTTTAATTAGATAAGGGCCAATTATCTGTCCAGCTCCATGGTTAAGTTATACACGGTATTGTTCAAAAGGGCAAAAGGGTTTCGAGAAGCGAATTGTGTACGACACGTTGCCAGATACACAGGCCGAAGCTTACATATTAATATAGGAATTGTCAATATCAGTGCATATACGTAAAACCATGTAGTAAATACATGGTTTTACGTATATAAATAGGTTAACCGAATATAACTCTACCATTGAGAAATTAATTGGCCAATGTTGGCTGTTTGTTTTTTTAAGCAATGTCCTTTTCAAATAAATAAATGGTTCCAAAAATATAATACTTAAGATAACCTGAATGAATATGGGAATTCCTTTGAATTCTTACCAGGTTTTAATTCTATGCGTTTTCGTGCGGGTTCTTTATCCAAAAACCGGTCGTAATTACTACTGATGATTTTAGTTATTAAAATCTTATAAAAGTGCCCTATTTTTGTGTTAGAGAACCCGATGGGAGATTTTTTTAATGGATTGTCTCGCTCTATACGTTGATACGATTTTCATTACTCTAGTTTATTTAATTTCAAAGTTATATTGTATTTTGTGTGTGTACAAACTGTGCACTATCCAGGATGCTTTGTTGGAAGTGTAGCCAGCGGGCAAAGTTTAAAATAAAATATAATTTCGCAATATTTGTTTTATTAATACCCATTTTTTCAGTTATTTATGATAATCTTATTTTAATCAGGTAATATTTTGCTCTAATACAGCGACATTCGACTCGTCAAACCTAAAACCAAGTTGCCAACAGATTCTTCACGTTGCTTTATTACTCGGGAGCATTATAATTTAGTAGAGTAGCAACACTATGTGGATCCTGGCCTCAGAATTACTGATTGCATATTATACTCGTTGGATAACAGCGTTGTATCTGATAAACATGTAGTAGGGGAGCCCAAGAGGGGATTTCTGGATTTACTACAGCGGTGTAGATTAATATACAGGGGGATGTATGTACCTGGTTAAATACCTCTACCAAATATGAGTTCTATATATGATACGTACGCCCGTCAATGATGAAGGATTAGATAAAATAATAAAAAGTAAAATAAAATTAATTATCAGAAATGCTCGAGCGCGTCAGATAAAGAAAGGATTAGTTAATTACATGCTAAAAGCGTATATTTCACTAATCTGACAGTTTGCAAATAATGTAAAGAAAGAGGGCTGCTAAATTGTAAAAAAAATGTCATCTTGATATTCTTGAGCGTGGCTGATTTTTATTTTGAACGATGAAGAAAATTATATAATCTGACGATTTCCACAAGCCGAAGTCAGAAAAGTCGATATAGTTTAATACGTATGGCTGCACGATGCCTATATTAGTTAAAAATATTCACTATTAGTAATATTAACATACATTTTTTTACAATATATAACAAAACATTTTATAATATCGACTCGCATTAGCGCTTAACGCATTATTTTAAAATTATATTATAATAAATACAAGTTCTACTTAAACAACATTTTTTGCTATTTCCTGAGCTTAATTTTTTATTAAGTTCAATTACTCAAAAAATATATAGCATTTTAGGATTTATATTTGAGATTAGGCGAATCCCTCCAGATAATCGCCAGATTATGACACATCACGTCTACGGACGTAAAGATCACGGACATAATGATGAACCATATTTATCTTAATCTGACGCGCTCGAGTATTTAAAAAAAATATAAATAAAAAAATACTGTTAGCCAAGCCAATAATCGACGGAAACAGCCGGCATATGACCTACGTGCTGTACTTCTCATTAGGTTTAAGAATTTTATACATACTAATAACTACTTCCGAAAAATAGGAGGCATTTACCCCAGTTTTTAATTCTTAGAATGTCTAACATTGGTCCAGTCAGTGCTATTAGAAATATATAAGCGAGATATTATGAAATATATGTTTTTCGGAATGTATGTCAAAAATAGGTTTGTAATAAAATGAGTCTCCTATTGCTCTAGGGACCAACCTTTGCAATTAATATCTGTGTCGCTGTCTACTTTTAGTAGACACTGAGCAGATGTAAGGTGATTGATATGTACGCCCAGAACGGAAGCGTCGCTGTAGCCACCGCATTTGGTAGTAATTCTTTCTTAATGAAAACTTTACCACTCCTAGCTGTTACGAATAGTACTTTACAGGACCAGGCGTTACATTAAAACAATCGTTTTCATGAAAGCTTTCTATTAGCAAAAAATCTGCCAGATAAAATTAATTAAAAATGAATTCATTCAAAATTAATTGATGGAATCTTAAAATAAACCTGACAAACATAAATTTTCGTACAAGTTTTAGGAACTTTAAATATTGACGTTAAGTATACCTTAGATTCTAGTACTACATAAAATACCCCAAATTTCAAGGCACGAGTTATCGGTCCCAATAATCACGATGTCATGGTTGAGTTTAAATCTATTCGGAATTCGCATAATTAGCCAAAAATCCTTAGAGCCAAAAACATATTCATCTGACAATACCGTAAAGGATCTCAGCAGATCAAATAAGCTTGAAGCACTAAGTTTTGGACCCAATCCGTGTTAAGATTCCACCAATTATCACAATAATATAAATACTATTTTAATCACTTATGCTCAGTTCTATGTAAAAAGTTTCCAGACTTACAAAATAATAAAAAGAAACAGTTTACCTCATAAACTGAGTATAATTAAATTGTACATGTACTATATAAATGCATTGAAATTAAATATTATAAAATCCAACATTATCATTTTAACAATATATTTTGATCATAACAAAAATATTTTTTAACAAATTTGTACTGAAACATTATCTACCTTGCTTTCAGTTTATTAGAAAATTAAATACACATTGAAAATGTACCTAGTCTTGCCATAAATACTGAAACAAAGAAAAAATTTTTTTTTCTGTTGCAAATAACATTTATTACTTTTACAGTGTGTTAGTTTAATACATAAATAAAAAACAATTTATAATATAAAAAGCTTATTCGAAGTGGTCTCCATTGGGTGCGATACAGTCCTTAAAACGTTGAGGCCAGTTATCGATAGAAGCACGCACTCTTTCCATGGGAAAAATCTTCACTGCCAATCGTAAGGATTGTCTTAGGGCCTCCAAATTATTATGCCGTTTAGAGCAAGCCATACTCTCTAAAACTGACCATAAATCATAATCTAGCGGATTAAGATCGGGACTAGACGACGGCAAGTCTTCAGCGCTGATGAAGTCCGAAACGTTCATTTTCAACCAAGACTGCGTAGACCGAGCTTTATGACCCGTTGCAGAGTCTTGTTGGAAGGACCATTCTTTGTTATTGAAAATGGTGTTATTAAATGGCTTCACTACCTTCTCCAGGATGGTATCTTGATACACTTGTGCCGAAGTTTTGATACCTTTTTCACAAAAGTATGACTCAGTCACTCCTTCATAGCTAATACCCCACTAAACCATCACTGAAGTCGGATAGTTCCCACGTTGCACACTGCGACTTATTGGGAAGCTTCCTTAGAGCTTTGAGCACAAATACAGTCATTTTGTTTGTTAAAATGTTGCTCGATTGTAAAAAAATTCTCATCCGTAAACAAAATTTTTCTGTGACCACTCTTTGCGTACCGCTTCAGTAATTTTTTCGATTTATCACCCTATTCTTTTTTAAATTATCATTTAAGAAATGACCAGAACGTCTCTTATAGGCTACAAGTCCTAAGTCATCTTTTAAAAAACGCAACATGGTTCTAGGTGCTATCTTTGTCTCCCGAGATAAAATCTTTTGCTTTCGGACAGGATTTCTTCGAATTCTTTCCCTTACTGCTTTGACCACCTTTTTCTTAAGAAGACTACGTGGAAGGCCAGATATTTTTCTGTCACAAATAGAGGAGGTCTCATTGTACTTATTAATAGCCCAGTACTCAAATATTTTACAAATACCAAGCGTATGGAGAGGTTTAAAATGTGCATTTAGCTTTATACCTACTTTGGTAATGAAATCACAGCGATTCGGTTCTCTTCATCACCCCACTGCATTTTAATATAGCAAAATATTATACAAACTATTGGCGCCAAAATGAGAAAACTAAATGGACAATCATATAAAAATAACAGATTCCAAATTAAAATGTAATATTTTGTTTATTTTTAATTGTATCAGTATTTATGGCCAGACTAAGTATACTTGCGTAATACATGTAAGGACAAAATACGCCGATAATGAAATTATAATCCATTATAACATTAAAACAAATAATATCTTGCCTTTAAATTCATCTACTCAATAGATCATACAATTAATAATAAGTTTAATAACTATTATATATTGTATGCTGTATTCATGCAAAACTATTTCTTGCAACAACACGATAAGGTAGTTTTAAAAACAATTGCACATATTAAAATATAATTTTGACTTGTGACCGTTATTATGCAAATTTGATGGTAATTAACTAGATTCTCACATAATTTGTTTGTATAAATTAGTTGAGCTAATCGGGTAAGTATCAAAGGCCGAAACATTCATATCAAGATATCAAATCCGTTAACAAACAAATATGCGTTCTTGCAAGCACAGCAAAATCTCACTGTTTTATAATCCGGAATGCTTTTAAATTTTTACATGCTTCAACACCTCATGCCTCATGCACAATAACCTAACTTAAATTATACCATAGGGCCTATTAAAAACTTTAGACAACTTTAAGCTTAGAATCGATGCTATAAAAGTCCTTTTAGTTTCTATAATAGCACCACTGATGGTAGCGTCGCTAACCTCGATACTATGTTAGTTAAAATATTACTCACTATCACACAATAAAATTATTCTAATAAAGTGCACAAATTGACCTATTCACGCACTATCGTTTATAATTCCTATGATCGCAAGTTTGGTACCGAATATAAGAGCAAACAAACCAAATATCAGTACAAAAACGTTTTTCCAAATGAGATATTTGTACGGGCCGTATCCGATTTCCCAGTAAGTGACGACTTCAATAAAGGCAGGGGCTATTAAGCCAAGAAGTGAGAAACAGAGAGCTCCAATTACACTCATGAGTGGGCCAATAGACGGTACAGCAACTGCAAGGCTCACGCAGAGGGTGACCATGATGGTTCTCATGACGTAGTCCGCGAAATCAGGCCGTTTGGTGAACTTATCCTTGATGGCGTTCCACATGATTTCAATGCACACGAAGAATTGGAGACCGAAAGTACAGTAGACAGCAATTGCAATGCTCACTTTCACCACTTGGGCTAGGCTGAAAATAGATATCCAATATATTCATAACGATATATGAAGAAATTTTAAGTTGGTGAAGGTCATCGTTATCATAATTAAAAATTATAACGAAACTCAATCTTTTCTGATAAAATCAATTTAAGGTTAGTTGCATATAAGATAAGGGAAAATTAAAAGGCTATTAGTACGCCATAATATGAGTAAAATAACTTGTAGGTAAATATTCTAATTATTTACAAATATTGATAGTTGCATGATAAAACTGCAAAACTTAGTCGGCGATGGCTTCTAAATACTTACTTCGACTGTCGAATCAATTCATAATCTTTCGTAAAGACTTAATCTTTTGAAATGTAATATATGTGTATTTGCATAATTTAAGAATGATTACCACGTAAAAAGCTAGTCGTTTGTTTACGTGTTTACGTCATGGTGATAGTTCGACGCCATCTATTCATCGTTCATTATCTATAGAATAGTTTTAGTTGTTTCTTTAAATTATGAATTTTTGAAGTCAATACAAATTAACAGAAATGAAAATACCAATTTATGTTGGTTTTAAAGTCACTTATGAATAAATTGATCATTATAGGGATAAATATATCAGGACTATGACTGATTAACATCGTTTAATAATTTTTAGTTTTTAAAAATTCACTTACATTTCGTACACTTTGGGGTCACCAGGGTTCTGTCCGAGGTTAGATGAGATCGTGTCCATTACTTCTTCTCCATATCGCAAGTATCCCAGAAATCCAAGAAGGATGTACACAACGGTGACTCCAGACATTCCTTTGTTCAAGACGCCGCAGTAACCTAATAAGGCTTTTGGAGTCTTCATTGAGTTTTCCAACGGCATCACCACACCAATAGCTTCCATAGCAAAAATCGTCAGAGAGAAGAATTCAGGCCACTTTACGGGTGACTTTATAAGGGCCACCTTGCCAATATTCAATTCACCAGTGCCCACTAAGAAGTAAACAGTGATTCCAAGTCCAAGACCCATGAACAAATTAGCGATCATCGATACTGGAGCCAGGTACTTTAAGTTCTTAATCCAGACCATGAATATAAGAGGGATTAGCAGTAATACGATGATTATTCGTATCGACAAGTCCTCCGCACTTTTTACGTATAGCTGCACAACCTGGAATTAAATGATTTCCTATATGTTTGTGACAATGAGGCTTCTAAAACGGGTGTACACCAAAAACAATGAAACATCAGTTTAATGGCGATTTTTTGTGTTATCTTTACTAATTGTGCCGTACATATATATGTGTATTTATAAAATACATTATTTGTAATAATATTCTAATAAATCTATGCTGGTATTTATCTTGTAAACATTTTTTATGTTTTTCAATAAACGTACCTGAAGTATATTTTTCGCTATGATAACGCTATACACGGAGCAGGTCCCAAAATACGTCAGGAAAAGACTGGTTAAAATAAATATTCTGCAAAAGAGAAATTTAATGTAATAGTGAAGTTTAATTTGTCACCATCCTGCGTCAGTGATGGTTTGGTGGGGCGTGTCTTATCAAGGAGTCACAAAACTACATTTTTGTGGAAAGGGAGGGACAACTTTTGCCAAAGTGTATCAAGATACAGTCTTGGATCATGTGATACGTCTCAGCATTACACTTATTGAAAATATAGCATGGCCTTCCAGCAGGATTCAGCACCTGACAATGCACCAAGCTGGGCTTGAAATCAACGTTCCGGACTTTCTAAAGAGTTGAAGACTGACCCTTATCTAGCTCAACCTCAACCCTTTAGACTTCAAATTATGGTCAGTTCATCAGGTCAGGTCAGGTCAGTATTGAGGACATGGGCTTCTCTCAACGACACGGCCACATTGAGTCTCAAAAAATCTTTGAAGCAAGCCATTTCGAATAGAATATTTCTAATAAATGAGTTTGTATAATTATATGTATAAATCTTAACAATATTACGTAACTTTTTTTAAATTCATTTTCTGTATATGTGTGTGTAACTGAAGCCTGCGTGTAAGCATCTTCTTGATTTACATTAGACTTACATTACAATTGAATTTATTATTAGGTATTGTTGAGTATGTCGTATATGGACATAATGTCTCGAAAATCACACCTAAGGTGCCGAAATTGTAGATGAGAAGAATGAGAACTAAATCGGAATAGTATTAAACGTCAAGACAGAACATTACACATTCGCTATTCGTATTTACAGATTACGGGTCAGTCGAAGGGTTATGCGCCTCGCAATCCATGGAGGAAGTTAATATACATGTAATAGCTATAAAAGCATAGCTTCTTTCGTGTGATTTACAATCCATTATTTATTCGTATGTAGATGGAGTGAACGTATTTTTGTGCTTTATATATTTTAGATATTCAATAGTTCCTTTGATTTATTTTGAATTGAAATAGAAAATATTAATGCATAAGTCTGTGATACGTTGTTTTATGTCATGGCCCAATCGAAAAATGTATAATAGGTTTCATTTCAGTATAGACGTTGATTGACGAAAGGAAAGCAGCAGTTTAAGCTTGAACTTCACGAAGTAATTACACTAAACATATACTTTCTCGGTAATTTTAGGTTAAGTGGTTCTTTATATATGAAAGAGAAAGAATACCTGAATGAATACGCCCATCTCTTTCCCCATTCCGGTCCATTAAGTAGAGACGCCTCCGCTACTTCTGGGAAACTCATTGCTGGCTTTTTCGTCTTTTTGTAGAGAACGTGAGCGCATTTTATCTGTAAATTTATGTCTGCTTTAAAAACATTACTTGAGACACAGTTCGTTTTTAAACAAAATAAATTTCGCTGCGCAGTTAACAAATAATTTTATATATCATAGCATTGTGAGTGATATTATATCCAAAAACATTTATAAAAGAGACAATTGCAATAGCAGAATAAAACGAAAATCGCAATACCATTAAATTCGCCAGAAATAGTTTAACTAATAAATATAATAATTCGCAGTTAAAATATATTAAATTTTGCATTATCATCTAAAGTTATTTTCAATCATATTAAGCCCTGGTTTCGAAATCATGGAGTTGCAAGGCTCGGATAGATATCAAATAGAATTGCAGGGACTTAAAACTTTTGACACCAACAACTCGTTGCAACTGCGCTGCTGTCATACATGATTTAGCTTTTTTGTTATCAAAAAATTAAAGCTTTATCGACATATAATGTTGATTAAGATTGTAGTCCTGATAAATTATCATTTACATAAAATTTTAAATATGTACTTAAAATCGAGCTCGTACCTATGACTTATACTATAAAAACTTAATTAAAAATAATTTGTGGGTACCTACTATAAGAAAAAAAGAGTTAAGTAATTAAAGTAACTATTTAATCAATCACCCTTATATGTTCATAGAAAAAATCGTCTAATTACTTACAAGTACGTACGCGCAGTGAGTGCACACAACCGCTACTAGAATCGTGAAGAATATTCCTGCAATTAATCCAGAAGCCGAAAATGCTTTGGGCATAGCCAAGATACCGGTGCCAAGTGATGCTTTGAGCAGATGGGCGAGTGTATCCGTGGGACTAAAAATATTTAAAAAATTTAAAGCCCCTGATATTCCCAGAGAAGGCAGCCAAATGATTATAAACATATATGAAAAATACATTGGTGTAACTATATATTATAGTATAATTATAACTAGGCTCCGGCTCACGATCTTGGTTGAGTTTCACCCTTAACATTTAATATTTATGTCGTTTGTAAAAAAAAAAAGATATACTCGTTTCTTCATCTTCCGGGAACCATACCAATTGTAATTTTTACGCATCGTAGTAGTTAGGAATCCATTAAAATAGGTTGGATTACCATCAGGCTGTTTATTCTGAGTCACCGGAATATTTGACTACTTGCGGCATGTACTTATACAAGTTGTTTACTTATAAATTCTATACGTAAATGCAATTTGCATTATATACGAGGATTAGAGGATTATTTAGTATGCAAAATACATATTTACTTAACACAGCATATATAAATATTTATACATAAACACGTACTTGTATGTATAAACTAAATTATTCATAATTTATTTTTGATGATGTATCAATTTTAGGCTTACACGTGTTTCGACTACAATCTTTCAGCTCAAGGTAAGTCAGGTTGCTCATTAATAATAGATTATAAAAATCCTGAACCTTTACAAATCGACCTTCGTGGCTCATTTCGGGAAAGATACGATTTTAAAATGTTCCTTGTAGGTACAGCTGTGTTAGGTTAGGATTCATTACATGCTTATTGGACGCGGTCTTAAAGACTTCACCGGTGAAAACAAATAAAGCTACGTTAATTTGCGCTACTTGCTGTGCGGATTCTTAAAATTACGTTACATTAAAACACATTGGGGCTGTCACTGTATATTGTGTTCTGTAGAAAACAAATGAAGCGAAAAAAAGGAAAGTGTAAGAGTCGTATACCGTTTCATAATTACAACTTTTTGCTATTACACATAACATTACTTGACTTAACTTCAGATAAGTTATATCAGCATATTTAAGGATAAACACAAATACGTAAATTGTAAGGAAAACTTTAGTTGTAGGTATTAACAAACGCTGACTATAAATACCAATGACATAGAATATAACAGCTTACGTTTTAATTAATTTATCGTAATTTTTTTTGTTATGTTATGAATCAATTTACTTTTAAGTAAACTAACTGCGTAGACCTCAGTACAGTTTTTATAATTTAAATGAACAACGTTTTTTGATTCCGTAAATGAAATCGGCAGTCGCGTATGTTTTTATTGTACACATTTCTAATGAATAGGGATTCGTAATAGAAATTCAAATATCTTGACTTCTAGATTTCTTTTGGTTTACGCTATTGAATGCGCAAGCATAGTGCCATTTTCATCCCTGTCGCATTCAAATCTGACAGGATTTTCTAAGTGCGCATTAAGCACTTGCTCCGAACAAATCGACACGTCTTAAGGCTTCTTCACGTCAACTCTAACGTTCTTAAGTTACGGGAGTCACAGTGTTAACTCTCGACTCTGAATCAAAGGGTTAAACACAAATCGACGACTTTAGGACTTTAAAAAAAAATCAATGAAACGAACGCAACACTACCTTAAATCGTATTGCCGTTCTTAGATGGTATTTATGTATGAATGTATGTACGAAATGTATGAATTTGTACATCGCTAGTAAATTAACATTATATTTCACAAAAATACTTACGAAGTTGGATTTTCTAATTGCCTGTCTTCGAATGGATCATATTCGCCTGATTCAGCATCTTTTGTCAGAGTGTACCTATAAAGAATTAGAATTACAATAATGTATAATTTTTTAAAAGGGGCTCTTATAGAGGTGTCATGGATCTCGGCATAATAAGTGTTCAAACATAGACGAGGAGGCCGAGACAGATTGCGATTGTGATCCAGTGGTACGACTTGAGTTATTATAAAAAATATATGTGTAGATACGGAATAGATAGATAAGATAAGAATTATATACCAGGGTTACTTTGCAAAATTTGTAAAATGTAAAAAGTACGATTGTTTAATGACATTCTTTATATTTGCGGTATGCTCATTATTTCTCAGTAGGAAAAATCGTCCTTGTATGATAACCACTGTGGTGATTCATGTAAAATCGAACTGTATTTGTAGCCATGATAATTTTAATCAACTAGAGGGGTGGAGAGGCCATACTAAACGCTTTATCATCTCGAAGCCTATCAGTTACACATGCTCATAATACGTAAGTATGTTAATATGTTAACATTAAATTCTATGTATAATAAACAATGCAGGTCATATAACACAATATAACGCTTTTATGTCATCTGATACAGCTGGATCACGTGACCAACATTAAGAATATTCCAATATTATGCCTCGGGCCTCGCAAGTTGTTGGAGAGTGTCTCATTATTTTATTTCACATATGTTTAAATCAGTATGATTTTTTTCAAACGTTCCATACAAGCTTTTATATAAGAATATTTTTTTTAAGAACGTTCCAACGATAGGTAAATTAAAATGACTACGATTCTGTTACGATTAGCGTTAAGTGAAACTTACTTCTTTTCTTCGACCTCTTTGCTTTTTTCGTTTTGAGGCAGAAATGTCTCCATTTCCTGAGCGGGCGGCACATCGTTGGTATCCTAGAAAGGTACAATGTCACACAATGAATTGGGTTTCCATTGCCCAGGGCTTGCTAGGTCATTAGACGTGTCTACACACTATACAATAACATTTTTTTTATCACTACATTCGTTAAGAATATTATAAGGGACACAGAAGGTCTGATCGACACTCCAGTTGGGTTTTAGATAGTAGTAATGTTTTGGAAACTCTAAGGTATGTAGGTAAAGTTATATATTTATATATTCATGCAAAGTGTAATAATTAAATATATAATGTGCCGCGGATAACTATAGATTTATTAATAAACATATTAAAGTTTATAGATACTTAGTTTTCTATATTAAATTTGAAACATTCACGCATCCATGTACGAACTTAAGTTTTTCTCAACAAAGTAATTGATTTTGGAATATCTTCATGATAAAAACATTTAACTTACCATTTTTGATGTTAAAGCTGATCCGGTTAACCTGAAACAAAAGTAATAATTTGAACTGTCGGAATTTAGAAGTTACAGTTTTCTTTAAAATCTTTTAGTTTTTGGCTTAAACAACTATCATTTTTATTGATGAAGTTAATAACGATTCAATGAAACATTACAATTATTTTCAAATCGTCATATGAAGGTTAAGACAATGATAACTAATCTTGAGGTTGTGGGTGTTTTGTTGTGTTAATATGTGTTTAATATTACGACCTTCTGAATGAGGTATTTATCAATAATACGTTTAAGTTATAGTTACTTAGAGGGAGTTTTACGCTCAGTAAATTATTATGGCACTACGAAGTCAAAAAAATATTTTTTCAACAAATTAATAAATTAGCATAGTCTATAAAATCAAATTACCAGAGTAAATTACGTTACTACGTTAATATAACAATATTATATCATATTTGATAACAATCAAATATAATAGTATCGCAAATGATACCATCTAATATTATTTTGAATACGATTATTATACATATATATTTTAATTATTAAATTTTAGGGTTAGTTATTAGGTATATTAGAATTAATAACATACTAATTTATTTGTTTTGCTATAGGTTTAAATGCATTAATATACGATTTATCTAATTAGACTTCAGTAGTAAAGCCACATAAATTTGTATTTCATAAATTGTATTAATTACATGATACGAAATATGATTAAGTCTGTTTAAGTTTGGTTAAACCATAGAAGAAAGCCTTTGAAAAGATAATTACATTAAAACTTATTAATGAAAATACATGTCGAAATTATACCCATTCAGTCTGTAAAAAATAAGTGAATGTTACAAAACAGGTCAGTAATTTGCCAATAAATAGACTGTCTTAGAATATTAAAATTACGGGCAAAAATATTGAAGGCCTAATTTACTTTAAAATCATACAATTTAAAAAATATAGAAAGAAGAGCCCTTTAAAGCTACAAGAATAATGTCATAGACTCACAAAGCGGAATAACATTAGCCTTAATTTATATCCGGCACAGTTATACCATAGAAATACTAATTACCATTGCTGTTATATTGTCCTTAGAGAAAAGCTACCTGGGTCCGTTTTATGTTACTGTAACATAATATGTATTGCCTGAGAGGAAGGTACAATTTACGACGCATATATATAGTATTGTGTCAGTCATATGTGAATGCAGACAAATAACAAAAATATTTTTGCACCGTACAGCTTTATATTCCCGTATCCAAATCTAACTCTTACAACTTTAAAGAAGAAAGACTTTATATAAAAAAGAATCTGTTAATATATTATTTTAAATACAAGCGAAAAAGACCCAAGCGGGGAAGTAGGGGTCCATGCATTTAAAAGAAGGGATGGTGATCGCTCTTTGCAACTATTGGACCTAATTTTCCCTAGCTATTTCTAAAAGCGTATGGCCCGGTCTGTAAAGGATACTTCCTGTGTCAAGTATCTCCACAAACCAACAACGGGCGTGTAAAGGCAACCGCCGCATCGCATGTCAGGAAGCGGTTAAGTCTCTGCAGTAACCGCAAACCGTGCTGGTAGCGCTTTGGGGTGTTAGTGGGTATGCATAATCGCGAGTCTATATATCGAATAACCCTTCCGCACCAAGTCGCGCCACGCGTATGCATTTTCCCCAATTAACTCGCACAAACCCAAGACCGTTTTAACCCAACTCTGCTAGTCTAGCTAGTCTAATGCTAATAAATACCGTCGCGGAAAATAAATAAACTACTCTCTCATCAAATCTCTTCTCTCTAAAATCTCTTCAATGAAATCTCTCCAAATTTCCGAATTCAAGAGTCCAAGAATTAGTATAGAATGTTCCTTGCGACGTCTTTAAGTGCTAGTCTAAAAATAATGAACATGATGCAACATTAGACGGTACGGCTACAAGAACAACCCACAAACGGCTGACGCAACGGCTAGGCTTACTTTCATCGTTTTTGCAAAAATGTTTTGCAACATTCAACATGTGACTCCCGTACCCCACGTTGTGTTACACAGGGAAAACATGTAACTGTTCTGTTAATTATTGGTCATTATAGGTTAGGAGATGATCATAACTAACGCGCTTGATTAGCTACGAGCAAGAGTAGCAAATGCTACGGGCCCCGCGGTACCAACGTACTGCAAAAAAAATATTTACAAAGTAGCGTAATATATCTCGCCTTACTTCCACTTAAAAATCTAAAACTCGATTACTTAACGATTTAATAAACTTTTTACCGCATTTGTCTAATGTTTAACTATAATCGATATATTTATACTAGCATCAACCCGTCGACCTTTCAGTCGGCCAGATTTCTATTTTTTTATAAGAACGTCTTAATCATCTCACTTTGTTGAATATAGATCATGATAGCTTAAATAAGTCTGCATTGAAAGTGTTATTGTCACTAAATTTGTCGATAGTTTTGTTTAATTTGATACCTTAAACTTGAGAAGGGCCTTTTAATAGAATTGTAGCAAATTCTATTAAAAGATCCCGTGCTGGCGTAATCCGGCCCTGCGCTTGATCTAAGACATTCAGGTCTCCTCGTGTCAGCTATGTCCCATTTGCATATAACATTTTATTCTCGTTCGCATAGCCTCTAGTAAGAAATGCCTACACCTTCTAAATTAATATTTTCATCAAAAAGTAAATATAATATTAATTTATTTACATATGTCTAGAATTTAGATCGCACGTGTCAAAATAGTGCAAAGTTGCGATATTTTCACCTTACTTGAAAGGAATGCTTGTAATACGAAACACGAGACCGCTGATACGAGCGACCTTTGATACTGTTGTGTCGCTTATAGCAAAAGCTATAGTTCCCGACAAAGAGTATAAGCCGAGACGTATTGTCTGTTCTTTAGAATTATTAAAATGAACTACCGCCTCGTGCGAATCTATTGAAAACCATTTGTATACAAATTATCTTAAATCTTTTCAACGTTCTTGAACTTTTGATCTATTATTGTATTACGCGACATAATTGTTATTTAAAGTAGGATTTTATCTAACTTTATTGAATAATTTAAACATGATTTTAAAGTTCAAGCATTAAAAAATTTTAAGTAGGTAATTTGACAGTTTCGTAACGTAATAAGAATGTGTTATAATAATTACGAAGCTTAGTTTTTCTATAGGCACTGTTTGCGTAAATACTAAAAAACCTGGCTGTTAAATTATTTTCAACTAAATCCATAAAAACACTCTATTCATTACAAGTAAAATTATGCATTACAATTGTTAAGTTAGAGAAGAGCTAAGACTTCCAATACAACCTTAACACAAAACTTTTATCTCTATCTATTATATCCACATACCCGCATATGTGAATGTACAGTGTGTAAGTTTGTACATATATGTAACGTCTTAGCAGCAGCTCCAACTCAGCGGAAGATGTGTTCAGGAGCCAGTTTTATAGCAGTATTTAGTATCTTTATCGTGGCCCGTGTGCGCTTACACGTTTAGGACCCCATTTAATTTATTGTAAATATAGTCTGCTTGCATATTCCGTCTAACAAGCTCCATCAGTTTTATTATGGCATTTATACAAAACACTGATCGTTTATAATTAAATAAATTAATAGGACTGGTAAAGAAAGTTATTGTTATTAGCCGGTTGTAAAAAATCAGCTTCTGCTGAGCAATCATTAGCTGTGTGAAAAAATTAATATACTTACATTTTTATTTTCTATTCAGTTAGACACTAATATCACAAATAATCAAATCAGGTAGGCCTGCATACTGGTTAGAAAATATGACATGTCCTCAAGCCCACAGGAAACGAAGATGTATGTAAACATCCATCGATTTTTTAAATAGCGGTATATTATTTTTCAAGTGCCTATCGTTGCAGAAAAGCGTAGAAGCAGCCACTTATATATGTAATACTATTTCTTTACTATCTAAACGCGATTATCTATATTTATAATTTGATGTCGCGAAAAGGTATCGATATTGTAAAATATAATTTATGTACATATTATTATAGACCCCGGTCCCCGACGGCCATTCAACGTTGAAATAACCCGAAGTGATTTTAGTTCACCTCACCTGGCTCTCGGAATAGTGCGTGGTGTAAGTCAAGTCTTACATTGTTTCTTGAGGTGCAGGGGAATTCTAAATTGGTTGTTAAATACAAAAACAAACGAAACAAATAAAGAAAATGCTATTTGCAATTCTGTGTTGTGTAATATTTTAGGCGTAAGAACGCAATGTAAAGAAATTACTTACGTGGAAAAACTTTATTTGTCAATGCGGAATAGAGCGGAAAATAGCAAAAAGTGCTGTGTTATGATCAAAATGTCTAATACTTTATTATTAGTATGATTTAACTTATCAAGAATAGAGAAAAAAACGAGACTGAAAACGTGCATCATTTATTACCTTTCGGTATTTATTTGTCCTAGATTTCATATTTACAGTTCGTGCAATCTTCAATGTTCTTATCTATCACAATTTCTTGTTTATGTGGAATTTAATCGCATCCTCTTCGCCTTCGATAACCCTTTTAATAAACTCCTATTGATTGAGGCGTAAATAACGCATTCATTCATTTTGACTTATGCTAATAATCTGACTAAATACTAAGAATATAGTGTATTCGCAGCAGTGTTAGCCTAGCACGCCTACAAGGTTGCGCCAGTAGGTTTCTATATATGTCCTTCCAACATCAATCGCTATACAAGTCCCGACATTTTTGCTTGCATTTTCTATCGTTCTCTTTCTCCAACCTTGGAGGCCGAAACAAAATCTCAACAACAAGTCTAGACTACAATCGCTATTGCTATACCAATGTATTTGATATGTGCCATGAACAGTTAAAAGAAAACCAATAGTTTAAAAAATAAGTTTTAATAATACGAATCTTCGTATTACAAGGAATATCTTGTATCGGATTGCATTTGAAACGAGATACCTATGGCGCACTTTAAAGCCGCCACTTTGTGTGCATAAAAAATCGCCCTACATGTTTGCATAAGATTATACATTTAGATAGGTTTATTAAAATACTACATTACGTTAAAAATGTAACATCGTCGGTTTTTAGTAGTTTTTCAGTAATATTAATTTATAAATATCGTTAAAGAAAATTGGGCTAAATTTTGTGAATCTTAGTCAAAACACCTTAATTATATCAACGTTATAAATATAAACTAAACAAAAATGCAAAAGCAGTATTTGAACTTTTTAGATTTTTTTCAATTAAACATTTCAAACGTAATAAGTAAGAAACTCAATTTGACAAGAATTTCAAGATTAACATTTGAAATTGTTCTCAAATGGGATTGATTGATCCCTTTGTGTGTTTTAAGAAATCTTATTGTATCGAGTCGATATTTAGCGCGGATTACAATTCAAGATATAATATAATACATTTGTCACGTCATTTTGGTAATAAGCTACTCAGAAGAATACACATCTGACTTTCCGTGCAAAACAAAACATAGTACATATTATTAAACATACTTTTAACATAATAAGTTTAACCCATTCGAACACACCTAATTGTCTAATAATAAATAAACTTTGTAATAAAAGTTCATTTAGAAATTTACGAAACATTATGAACAAATCGCTTAGAGATCTTAAATAATAATTTAATCATAATTTTTATGTTGATGCAAATTCGCTGAGTCACCTAGTATAGTTATTATGAAGTATACCGCCGGCAAAACCGCACAGTAGCAGTTTCAAGCAAATAACATTACTGGTACATGTGTGAAATCTATATGCGATTGAGACATACGAGTCATACTCGCTAAGCGAAAAAAAATAACTATATATTTTAAATCATTACTCGTTTGGCAAATTTTACTTCCCCGAAATCGCAAAAAGCATAAAAATTGTTTATGTTTAGATTGTAACTCTACCAAATAGTCATACAAGTCAATGCGACAGTTTAAAAACGAAAAATGCGGGGTAAGAATGTAACCCGTATCACCAAAATCATAAGCTTTATTTACATACAATTCAAAACAACTAACATAATACATAAAAATATATCCAATAACTAAACTTAAAATTTAATTATTAAAAATATTAGATAATAGATACGTTCTTATCACTCGTCAAAATGTACCGTCGTAACTATCTTTTAAACAGTAAAACAATCATAAATGCTGTTGCTCTTCATTCTTATTAGTAAATTGACTGTAATTTACATTTACTTATTATTTAACTATGTTCTGCAAGTTCTTTAATTAAAAGAAAAAAATTCTTTAATTTGATATAAATATGCTTTTACGACTGTGTTCCCGGGGGCAAGCGAATTGTCCTTGAAACGTCATAGGCGTTATGCTTGTTATCATTTTATGTAATTTGTTCAGATAAAGTAATGAAGTATGCACGACATTATAAATATAATTAACACTTATCAATAAATATTTAAGTGCAAACAGAGGACGCTCATAAAATCGTAAGAATTTGTAACAAATAATGTGTGTTGTTAATACATGTTTACGAACACATTTCTACCGTTCGTACTACTTACCGTTTTAATTTTTTATTATTTTAATGTCTACGCCTCTGTTACTATACATATTTGCTTCTATGGCATATTATTTCCACTGTAATAGAGATGTGTATTTTTTCATAAACGTTTGATTTTTCGTTGTCACAGACAATTTACCTAGAAGCACTTAAAGCATACTAGTATATAAGAGAACAAAGACGAAATTACGCTTGGGTCACTCTATATATTCATAACTAATTATTGCATAATGCAATTTAATACTGAATTTACCGAATGCCATCTAGATACGAAATAACCTTACTAGGTTAAAAAAAGGTAAGTCTACTTAGTTAATATGAAGTATAGCTCAGTTGCTCAAGTTCAATTATTTAAAACTTAAATTATATACGAAGACCATAACGTGTATGGTAGACATACAGTACTGGGTATCCTATATATTTAAAGCAATTACTATTTACCAGCGCATTGGTAAGTAGGTAAACTAACGTAATAAATAATATAGCTAACATTATTAAGACTCCTATTTCTTGCCGCTTGCAATATGCAATATTGACGTGTATATATTCAATAAGCTTTAATTACTGTCACAATATTTGAGATACACAAATGGTATCTTAAGATAAGGATTATAAAAGAATCAATAAAAAATCCTATCACAGTACAGTAATTAAAAATATACCTTGTATACGAATTTAATGATTACTGAGTTATAGGAATAGTTAACCAAATGGTAATTTTTGAGACAATTGCGAAAAACATTTATTATTCTTGAAAAAGCAAGAATAATAAATATGTTCAATAATCAAGCAAAAGTTTATATTATAATTAGATGGATATATACTTGGTTGCCTTGATATTAGGTTTTATAATTTTTTTGAGATAAAGACATTTTATTTATAGATTTTACATTTTATAAGTTTTACACAAATTCCAGGCTAGACACCTCAATTTATAAGAGGGAAAAACCTTGCGCCAATGCTAATACTAACACAGGTTATAGAACTTAAAAGGGATGTACTAAAATGTATACCTATATAAGACCAGGAACTTAATAAAGGATTTTTTTTTAATGCATACTTAAGGCGGAGGATTTCAAAAGTCTTATATTATTCTAAGTGCAATATTTAACTATAATTGTACGAGGTTTGTCACATAACATATATCCTATAATATATTATATCTCTATGTTTTTAGTCGATCTTATTAGATCTATTAAAGGACACTAAAAAGCAATAAATAACCTCTAATTGACTAAAAAGTTTTTAAATTAGATCCACTTAATTAGCTGGCATCCTCATTAAATTTTCTTTCGTTCATAAAGCATTCATTATTCTTTCAATTCGATAATCAACTTCCATACTCCATAATTTTTCACTTAAAATTATAAAGTGGATACTAAATAAATCAAGTGAAATATTTAAGATATAAATGTGTTACAGATTTACTCAGAAACAAAGTCGAAACATCGTATGTATGCAGTATGACTTCTATGTCAAATCCAATGTTTTACTAAAAGATGATATATATTTCCGTTCGGTGATACCGTTTTTTGGTTCATAGAGTTATTTTAATTTTTTTTTCTGTCACTGAAACTCGAAGAATAGTTCTATGGCTTTTTGTGGCTTAAAGTACGCCTGTGCTAACACCGATATGACATCATATATTAATAGCGATTAATTCTGAATTTTTTATTACATCAGCAAATGTCACCTGTATAAAATATGCGATTGACTCTAAACTCATTATATATACCAACGCAATTAAATAGGTTACAGGAAAAAGTATATCAGATATTGCTGTGTATAATTGATAATAATTAACCATCCATGCATGTAACCTGTGTTTAAACAGCTAATATGATTTCGTCTAATAGGAGTTACCAAAACAGCGAAATTCATATTTTGTGGTGTCCACGGTTATTATATATAATATATTGCAATTTATCCTATTGAGATGTTATTATTGTCTTTTAAGATTACTAGAGGACCAGCATCACATTATTTAGTATTTATTTTTTAAATATGATGGAAATGTTTTTCCAAATAACAATACAGAAACGTGTTATATTTTAAGATAAATACTTTGAATTGATTCCCACGACAAAGTTCTTAACAAATTAAACTGGTTCAATATTCTTAAATATGTATTATCCTCAATATTAATAAAATCAATACCTTCGTACGTAAACGATGAATTCACGCTGTTTAAATTCGTTCCGCTTTTAAGTAATAAATGTAATCTACGACGTCAAAGCAACAAATGGAACTTGAAAATTTATACATAACTGTTATTTTTTTCAATTCAATGCAGATTTTTTTGAAATTCTACAAAAGTCATATTACTCTAAGATAATGTGCTGTTATTATAGATATTAATCCAGTTTCAGGGGTCATGGTGACTGTGAATTATTGGGATTGGGATTAGTTATACTGGCTCTATTAACCGCTTAATCTGCTGGCGACGCCTTTTAACGCGTCGTCGTTTTGTTTGCATTCTCACTCCCGTGGTCTCTTTTAGAATAAGTCAAATATGAATATGGTTCTGAATTTGATTGTGGAATTTTCAAAGAAAGTTACAGTAATCATGATCATTACATGCAGACTTCTTGTCTTGCAGTCGTGACTTCTTGCTATACGTAATTTGAAACATTTTACTGGTTACCCTCCATGTAAACTTCCTTAAAAGGCGCCAATCAATAATTTCTACAACTAATTACATAACGTAAATATTTAACCACTAATGATATCAACGACCCAGTAAAAAGATCAACAACTATTGTTTACTATCGTATTTTGATTATATGCGCATAATTTATTTAATATATTCCGCATTATATTTGTTTTTTTAGGGAATGTTTGTTGAATTGATTCGATTTTGTTTTTGTAGTTAATGACTTGGGGGACACAAAATATAAAAAAACTTATGATTTTCTAAGAATTTAATGTGTGAGTACTTTAACTTCGGTTAGTTATGTTAAGTTTATCTGAGCCCTTGTTTAGCATGCAATCTAGAAATTCTTAACCCACAAGAACATAGCAATTATTTTATCCATATTTATAAAACAAAATACTCTTGGAAAGCGTTTCATACCATATTTATATGTAGTTGAAAATAAAAAATGAAATCAAGTTAATGTTTTGCACTTTTGTTTAACAAATGTTATCTTTTTCCATAATGATCATTTTTATTTCTCTTCCTTTCAGTCGCACTTCTGAAGACCGTGTTAGTAACGCTTAATCTTCCTTGACCCTCCCCTTTCTTAAGTGTACTGTACACATAAAAATACATCTTTCACACGACCTTACTACATTACTTTTTAGCAATCGCGGTTAGCGGGACTAGACAGATAACAATTTAATATTATAATCAATTTAACATTATAAATATTTAAATTGCCACAATGACGTTATCAATTGCCGCGAGCACAACCAAAACACATACTCTAATACCTAATAGGTATATAACACGCGGTTAATAAAAACTAAGCTAAAGTGGGTCAAGCGTTCAAGGCTGTGATACAGACTCGTAGCGTTTCAAATTAAGTTCAACAACCCTATACATCTGAGTTTTATAAGTTCACGACTGATAATTGTATTCCTAATAACTATATTGCTCGGGAAACCGTGTTGATTATTATATAAAATCAGTGTTTGAGGTAGTCCAAAGTCATTCTAACAGCTTCATCTATCTGAACGATCTTTAAAAAACAGCATTAAAGGTTACGATTCCTAGATAGATATACGCTTAGTGCGCTGGTCGCATCGCTAGGCCTCCCTCGGGATAACCGTGGTCTTACCCGGGGGAGCGAGCCGGAAGGGCCAAGTCGAGATTACTTGGCTCCTTTGCCTTGGAGACATGAGCAATACACGCGCAGCGAGTTTTCATGTCTCAGGCAATAAATTAAGAATAAAATTAGAGTCGAGAGTTAAGTTCGGTGGCAGTTGTTGTATGGATGTAACCTAAAACTAGGGGTAGTGGACTAACAACAAAAAACTAATTGGCATATTTAAGGGTTCTTTAATCTATATGTAGTCGACCTTTTGTATTACATTTATAACTAAAGGGCTCATTTTGGATTGAAGTCTTTGTGTTTAAGGTCGCATAACTTGCATTTAATTTTGTAACTGACTTTGGTTTAGTAAAATTAATTATATTGAGATAACTAAAATACAACTAATATGATTATATTGGATCTCATAGGTAAAAAACTAGTCATTGTCCTTTCACTCAAAGTTTTTTGAGCTGTTGAATGTCAGAACAAATTTGTATCACCTACTTCTTACTAAAGAAATTGAGACGTGGAACAGTGAACCGTTATATCGTCTATCGTCTATCTGAAATAATTTTGAATATTACATTTTTGGTTACATCTCAATTTTATGTTACTATAAGTGCAAATTATTTTTCTGAGACGAAGATATCTACAATATAAATTCACTATGATAATAAAAATAAATAAACAATAAACAATATATATAGATATATATATATATAAATATACAATATATACATATATTATCAATAATATTTATCAAGCAGCGAGAAAAACGGAGAAATTAATACTAATATTAATAAAATACCACATTAATATTTTTTTGATGGTTAAGCTAAAAATATCGTAACTCAAAAATAGTTCACTTGTATAGCTAAATTTGGCTAATGTTTAAATTGATCACGAATCATCACCACTTATTCCTTCTAACGGAAATCCTTTTACCAATAACATCCATATTTTTAATTAAATAGATAACATACAGATAGAAAATCCGCCAATTAATTACTTTATCGCTTTTTAAAGATATAGATAGTGAAACTTCGCAAAACCGCAATGTATTACTACAACACAAATTCATTCTAGACTGGATAAATAATGTCTATATCAATAAAGGACATTCAATAGTCTATACTAATATAAACTGCTGTATTATAAATCTAAAGTGTTTGTTTTGTCGACTTACGAGTTATTTAGTTTCCAAGTTCGTAAAATAATACTTTTATGTTAAACAATGCATTTATAGCAATTATACATATACTGTTTTACAACAACGAATAGGAATAAAGCTTTTTTCATGGCCAGATAGATGGTATCATGAGGATCATCATCTCGTGAACCTGGGCCTTTACCGATTCCGACATAATATTATTTCCTATGACATATCACCAACTGACGCTTCCGCCACCTTTCCAGTGCCGATCCTCTGTAACTCAATGGCGGAAGCTATTGTCCTCAAGTTCAATGCTTAGGTTTTGTTCTCAGTTATCATATCGGCGCCGGATGTTGTAAGGACTATTTCAAAAATGCATACGAACTCGAAGGATTAATTATGGCTATCGTAAGTTGAAATTCGTCACATCGTTAATTTTAATGAACGACCTTTTTACATTACCACGGCTCGTTGCGAGTAACACAATACCTACTGACTGTTAACCTGGATAAGAGAAACCTAGGGCCACAAACAAAACAAACAATAAACAATTATGAATTATTAGAATTTAATAACGTTTCAGTGTGTGATCTATTTAGCCTTCCAAGCACGTCTGTTTCTCCGTAAGTGTAAATATGTTAGTTCACAAATTTCTCGGAAACTAAACGTTAGAAATATTACAACATAGGAAACGGTCCAGTTTTCATTTAAATCAGTTCAATGGTTTTTAGGATACCCATATCCAAGCATTTACTAGTACTTTGGTGACAGCTTGTTTGAAATAGGTATATATATTTATAATGACTTTTATTTAGCAAGAGTTTAACGTAAAATGTTAATATCGTATATTGTACAAAATACGGATGAAGCCAGATAGGTTTTAAATAGAAAGGCTTCAGTGTTTGAATAATGTATGTGTATAAAGGTGAAAGGAAGGAATTCTATCACAACGTATGGGTTATTAAAAAATTTATATATGTTTCTTCCTACTTTCTACTTGGATTTAGATAAGGTCCTATCGGCCTGACGACGACCATCTCTTCGAAATCCATATCGGCAAATGACCTTCGATTTAAAAAAAAATTGCCACTGGACACCTTTCTTCACCGCACACCATTTTAGAATCATGACGTGACAATGACAAAAACTTTAAAGTAACGGCGAAAAATGTTACCTATAAGAGCTTGGCCTAACTGAGTGTCTATGCAAAAAAAATGTAATTACAATATTTCCGCAGCTCAATAAGAAATATGTAGTTAATATTTATTCATATTCATATTTGATTTCCTGTACGCACAAAATGATTACATGGAAATTAAAAACATCAGTCTAGTCCATGACAGACATCGCTAATTGTTATTCTAATATAATCTCCATATTAAATAGGACAGTGTAACTCATGTAGATTAAGTATATAACATTTGATTACATAATAGGAAGATATAAATGTGACACGAAGCATGAAAAAGTCAATGATGAATTAATAGTGTCAAGATATTATTAGTGAATTTGTTTATATTTTTTAGATTATCTTTTTTATTTACATATACTCGATTTTACTTACGACCTAACTAACATCATTAAAAATATATGTGGTATTTTCCTGAAAGTAGGTCATAATTGAATCAATAAGAAATGGTAATGAAACCGACGGTAGATATAGATATCCTTATCTGAAAAACTGTGGTAAAAAGTATCAAATAGTAGACGATTTTCACTGTTAGTTTTAACAAAATCAAGATAATTGACATTTACTTCCACACACGCGATATGAGCCATATGTAGGGAGAATAGGCAAAAACCCGCGTGAAACTATAACACCGGGTACGGCAATTAAAACTTTATTCAATTATTTAAAAAAACTTACCTCTTTCTTCTGAATGGATTCTAGATTTTACGTAAATCACTATAGAATTTTAGGTTATAATACGAACAATTCACTGAGACACGTGTTTATATTTATAGCAAGATACACGCGACCTACACGCTCCTTGGTTAAAAGCGGAATGAGCATTGAACGATTGTTGTACACTGTAGTTGTACAGTATGAGTTGGACGCGTATGGACGCGATACGCAAGGGAAACACTCGAGTAACACCAACAGTCTCGGAGTAAGACGAACCAATTCTTGCGTCATAAAATGTGTAGGTTATATGGCAGAGATTCTCAACTCGGCCGCGCCCGGGAGCAATGTGGGCCTATGGCACGTTGAAAGTTGCCAGGCGCGATATATCCCTTAAACAATCCCTAGATTCTGCAAAACGCCACGTGGAACTTTTGGGGATATAGTGCGCAAGCGCTAAATAGAAAAACACGGCGTCATACTGACGCTGAATTTCTAATGGACTTATTTATATATGGCGTATTTACTAACAAAATTTAAATGAATGTTTGTATATTTTGCATTTTAAGTTGGGTCATTGGTGTAGGAAGAATCTTTAAAATAACCGATTTTGAAGATTCTTTCGTTTGTAACAAAATGTTATTCTCGAGTAAGATATGCAATGCGATAAGAGGTGCAATTGAAACACCTCTCCATGTGAACAAAGCATGACATAGCCCAGTAAAAGTATATAAAAAATAACCAAGAGACAAATAAAATATTTTTTAGGGAGTTGGCTCGCAGGCAGCAGTGATGCGTCATAAATTTTAATTATATAAATTACACATTCAAAAATATAATAAAAATAATATATATTTTACCTTTGTCTTTGTTGGCACAGTGTTTACTAGGGCATATAAAAATAGATAGTCTCTGTATTATTTACCTAACCTTTGCTTTATATATGTTGTTATTATTTACAACAACTACAACTGGTAGGTAGCACCCATGACTCCTGACCTGGTCTTGCCTAACGAATAGCGTTAAAGGTGCACTGCCATAGAAAGCAAACTTTTTAAATCTGTTGTAATTTTCTATTTATATTTTAATTATTATTACTATCAAGGTTCAGAATATTATAAATACGTATATATTACGTATTTTTAAAAGAATAATTGTTATTAACAAAACGATTAGGAATCCTTACATATTATAGTGTCATTTGATATTCCTTTATTTCTTTGGATTTGTATTGAATTTATAAGATTCCTTCTTTTCTAATTAATACATTATGTAAATACGATAGTAAAAAGTCTAATATTGATGATGTATTTGATGGGTTATTTTGTATTATTATGAATATTAAAGTTGTAAGTTTAAGTTGTAAACTTTAAGTTGTTTTATATATTTGAGTATTATTAGAAATCATAGTCATGGTCATTAATATCATGTACTTAACGGTCTAACGTAACGAGCTTCCTTTTACAAAAACACATTTTTCTCTGATTCTTACACATCATACATAGATGAAGATCGTAGTTCAAACTTCATGTAACATCACGCCATTAATCGACTTTGGCTTGCCCATACACTGTAATGTTTCTTTCTTTACGTACCGAGAAAAACTAGGTAGTCATTTCAAGCTTGAAGTACTGCATTGAAATATCTTTTCGAATAGTAATCATATAGTCATAAGTTTATACAATTTGACTAGCCTTCATAAAAACTCTCAGTGGTTAGTATTCTTGTCAAATAGTATACTATTAATGTTTTATTTAACCTGTAGTTAATCCACCGACTATTAATATCCCATATCAAGCGTAATGATCGTGGATAATTTAGCGTTCTCTTGTCTTTATTAACTGTCCTAGAAACCTATTTCCGTTAATCGGTTTTCGAGTAGGTTTAGATTCTAAATTTCTAAAGGATCGAGGAAACGGGTACATGTAATTGGTATTTACAGGTTCGTCTTAATTAGGGGGTGAGTTATATAGTTTAAACTTTGCTAATGGCTGAACAAACAAGAGAACAAGTAGTGAAGATACTTGTCAATCGTCATCTTTCACCTGCATATTGTATTACGACTACAATTGACAATTGTGGTGCTACAACCTTGCCTTAGGCATCCGATTTCTATATTTGCTTTTTTAATCACGTTGTTAGCAAGTAATACGTAAAATTATGACCCTTGGTTATATATGTATGTCTCCATTAAAGTGGCGTTGTTATTTAAAATCATTTAATTACTATAAAAAAACTTACGTATAAATTATTATTTTATATAAAAATATATTTTTAGAAGATAGTAAAATATTATTATTAACTATATAAGTAGTTATAGTTATGATTGCCTGGAAGAGATCGCTAAGTTGTTCCTCTCAACCATATATTTAAGTTGGTAAAAATGGTTGGGAAATTATACTAATAAATAATAATAATAAATAAAAATCTTATGTTCGCTCTGAAGTAGCGAATTTCAATGATGATTCCAGGCAAAATGTTGCGTCATTATTTCACTAATCATTGATATTTCCGATAAATTGGCCGAAAATAAACTCGTCAATGCGATTTCACGAAGAAAATATCAATTGTTTGTAAACCAATTTTAGTAGAACTATATTTTGATTATTTTTTGATTATTTGTCTTTATTTAACAAACGATGCGGTTCGTAACTTGATCTAACTAACTCTAACGCTTGTATTATAACTACTAATAAGTAGGCTTCTATTCAGCTATTCAGCACTTTTATAGTTTAAAATATTATATTCGTATCGTCCTGGGTCTAAGCTCCTGCAAACTCCAGTCGTGTGAGACATGTAAACCATTCTATTAGAGCCATGGAAGAGAGAGTGCGCTTGGGTCTCAACACCTGTACTGGAATACCTTCTGGGATGTCTCAATAAAGAAGCGCCGCCGTGTGAAGCGGCCTTCAGACTATGTGTTACATAACCACGCCTCGAGGGTATCAAATTCCAAACGATATACTACGATTAGATTTTATAATGTAACTGGATGACGCGACAAACGTTTATTTAGTAATTTGGTAACTTGTTGCCGATGGAAGAAACCTTACTCTTCTCATTAGGGGTGTAAAAATACTTAACGACTAATGCTACTTCTTATTGAATATACACTAAAAAAATATTCGGCATTTTTTTCTATATGAATAGTATTAAAATTGTTGTACTCTATAGAATTAATGCTTGAAAACCAGTATCGACCTAAAGGAAATGACAGGCGGACATATTTCTGTGACTCTCTCATTCAACATTTTGTAACTCGAGTGGCCGTGTTAGAATGTGCCCTACATTCTGTGTCCAACTAGAACTACTTATTTCCTTGGGAATCGAACCTATGGTGGATAAATAAAATCACTACTTTATTTGTGATCCTCACAATTAATTATACAGTTTTATGCAGTTATGAAAACGGTGGCTATTGATTTATTAAGATTTCATAATATTATGAATTGTGCGACGTAATCGCATTGACACAATCCAATTTTACCCAATCCACATTTATATTATATCGACATTAATATTATTCAATTTTTATAACACCAAGACCATTACTTTTATTAATCGCAAGCGCAACGACAGACACACCTTAAATACAATCTTTTTCAAATAAAATATTTGGCTTTGTAACGAGACGTGGACCTACTTCTGCACATCTAAATCTGTGTGGAAAAAAAGTCTATTTGGTCCTCTTATAAATAATATATTATAGATTAATAATGTTATATCTAAATATCTTTATTGCTATTTAAAAAGGCGGTATTTTTACCTTCCATTGGTATACTAAAGGACTAGGGGTTTATAAATTAGGTAGCAGCGCTTTTTTCCATTTAACCTCAACACAAACTGCGCTCGCCAATCCGTTTGTCAAGCGTGGCAACTATTGGCAACTGACCTCCCCAATATGAACAGTATAACAATTTAAGGGACCCCAGTACCTGAACGAACGAATCGGATACCTATTCATATCAGTAACTCTTAAATACTGTTATATTATTTACATATGAAATATTAGTTATACAAAAATTAAAACAAAAACATAATGGTACAAACCTCCTTAAACAAAAAGGAACCAGTGGAAGGACTGTATGAGCAAAAATTCTTGATAATTAAATATCTTGATTAAAGTTCTTGGTAAGAATAAAAAAATTAAGCGTCTTGAAGAATCTTTTCCAGCTATAATAAAACCTGTTGCCAATTTTAATGCAAGTCATTGCTTACTATCGTCATGCCGTTCAAATTGGCTTTTGGATGTAATATTACTGTATCATCCTAAATTGCCTAAAACCCCACTTATTGTGCTCACTATAATCATTGTGTAAATATTGATTATCTAGCAATCGAAGGATTTATATAATTTTATTTATTACTGCGTATCGCGACTTTACGATATGTATTTCATTATTGTTTTTGCTAAGATATTGACTACGATGCCGAGTTTTCCGATAATGCGCGTGGGTGCAGGGGGGGCAGCTGCCCCCGCCTAATCGATTAAACCGTTTCAGTAATAATTTATTATAAAAAGGTATCTTATTAGTTTAAATGTATTATTAATTGTACAGTCAAGGCTACGTTGAAATTTTAACTTGCGTTTTACAACTAACTATAGTAGTCGAAGTAATCTCCGTTCCTACACATCGTCTGATGGTCTTTTGGTTTCGGGTTCGTAGCAATATAACCAACTTTCATCACATGTGACGATTTCAAATACAGCATTTGAGTCACCGCCGTTGAACTTATCTAAAATTTCCCGACTTTTCTATGCGACGGTTTTCTAGTCATCGGATAAAGTATGGTGAATCCATCGGGTATAAAACATCCTCACGCGTAAGTGTTCGTGTAATATTTTTTGAACTTGACTCATACCAATGCCTAGGCTTGCCCGTATCTGCTGATAGGTCACTCTCTTATCTTCCTCTATCATGCGTCGCCAAGCACTGATGTCAGTAGTCGTTGTTAAAGGACGTCCCTAACGCGGATCATGATTGAGGTTGTTACGGTCACACTTAAACTATTTAAACCAATTGTAAATGTGGCACGAGATGGGGCTTCATTAAGAAATGCTAATCGCAGACTATCATAGCTTTGTTGTTGAGTAAGCCGCTATGAAAGTCATAATCAATCATTGACAAAAAATTTTCTCGCGTTAGGTTGATTTTCACCTGTAACAAGAGTTTTAGATTTGCCACCAATTCTCAAAAATAAATGATAAACCAAAGAGTTCTGAAATTGAAATTCAAAAAGTTTTCAGTAGGAATGTTTCTAACTGGCCAGTTCTAAACATTTTCAGTGTTCAGTGTTACCCACGTACTATTTACCAATGTATTCCATTTGTTCCTACATAATACAACTATTGTTTCCTTTGGAGTCGAATTCAAATCAAGCCTCTCTTATATATATATGTAATTATATCTTATAGAGATGCTCGACTCGGGTACTAAAACCATAAAACGTCGTTGTCTCGTTCAAAACTTTCATCACTAAGAATTATTAAACTAAATAATTCTAAGTGTAAAAGTAAATATTTTTTTCTTATCTACTAAGAAATGGTTGTATATGCCTGTTATTAACTATTAAGAAACGTAAACTAGAAAGAGTGGAATTCTTATAGAAGTTTCAAATTACCTCCAATCTGTTGATATATTAATGTTTCCAGTTTAAATATCTCATAGCTCCAGAGTTTGTCAGACAAAAGTGCTGTTAGCGCCACCTTGTGGTATTTTTAAGCATATGTTAGTCTGACTTCTCATGAGGCAATTGAACAGAGCGGTCTTTGATACACAATTCATAGATGGCACTTTACAAACTTTTAAAAACTTGTCTAGTACAATATTATAGAGAAAACTAGCTGCCCCCGCGAACTTTGTTTCTCCATGTGATTTTACTTTTTTAGTTCATACCATCATGGAACATTTTGATATGCTACCCCAGAGACTGTTCGTATTTCCGGAATGCAAACTTTTTTTAAACTTATTCCATCCCGACTCCCTCGGAGAAACACAACAAATACCCCGAAAAGGTCAAAGTCAGCACAAATATGGATCACACATGACACAGTCGCGGCACAAATATGGATAGAACCTCTGCAGCAGCACCTCACGGTAGAATATATTTTTTTATAGAACAGGGGGCAAACGGGCAGGAGGCTCACCTGATGTTAAGTGATAAACGCCGCCCATGGACACTCTCGATGCCAGAGGGCTCGCGAGTGCGTTGCCGGCCTTTTAGGAATTGGTACGCTCTACGTACGATATAACGCTGTGAAAGTAGCTATGATACACAATTTTGGCCGTGTCCTTAACAGTAACTAGTTGCATTTTCTTTACTTCATATGCTGCAGAGATCAGCCTATTCGAGTCTCTATGTGTGGGCCCCACGGAAATTTACTATCTATTGATAATTGATATACCTAGAACAATTTTGTTTCGCAGACCTAACCGATATACACACAAAATATCACGAAAATCGATGAAGCCATTTCAGAGAAGGTTAATAATAAACACCGTGACACAAGAATTTTATGCATGTATTAGTTATTTGTTTTATCTTTAAATCAATTTAAAAAAATCTCCATCATTATAATCTTACATCATTCCTAGGCTTAGGCTACAATGAAAATTTACAGGCTTTAGGATTTTTCTTAGCAAAACGGAAGGTCAGTAATGGAACACAAGTTGTGAAAAATAGATACATTAGATAATGTTTATAGAATACATATCAAACACGTCTGCGATACTATATCTAATATATAATATAAAAATTATGAATGAATATCCAGCCGTCCAAGGCTGGTACTAAACGCTAGAACAAAGATATTTAAATATCGTCCAAGTACAACAAGAGGTGCTCTATACTGGTGTGCCAGTGTATGTGATTTGACGGTAATTTAAAAATGTTCGAAAACAGGTGGATTAAGGCTCGCCTAGGGCCACAAGGCGTTCCCATGACTTCTAATGACGTAATAAAATTTAAAAAAATCACACGAAGCATACATTGCAGCTGCTAGGCTTGTCCCTGTAGGCTGACTGTTGCAACCAAATATTGTAAAATCACTTTGTTCCACAGTTGCCCTTTCCCGGGTCACTTACGATTTTTTTATTAGACCTGCTGAATATAAAATTACTGTTAATGGGGTAGGGGTAGGCATGGACGACAATCTCCACTTGCTACGTCACGTACCAATCTAGCTTCTCCCCTTTCATGATATTGAGCATGCATGGCTTGTTGGTTATGGGAACTTTTGACGTTTCCTTTCTCTAGTACCTCCTAGATCGGTTACAGGTATGAACGACAATGCCTACCCAACCCGATTTTACATTTCAGTCTTATAGCGAGCTAGCTTAATTGTTCAATTCGTCAAAAAGGATTTTCAATTTCGAATAATTGCGAACCCAAAATATAACGGCTATACTCACTTGTCGCGCTCTATACGTAAGATATTATTCCATCAAATATTAATTATTCCTGTTTATTAAGTCCTGTATGTAACCAGTGAACCGTATGTCAGTAACGTTAATTTATATAAACATGAAAACAACATGTAATTATTCCGCTATAAATTCAAACGAACCTTCAAAATATGTAAATATTAAATTTAGTGATTTGATGGATTTCTGTGTTATTTTAATTAAAAAAACTTTGATTCAGCAAATTTCTTTGGATTAGGCAGATTTGCGTGATGGCCAAATCTAAAGAAACGTCAACATAAATCGAAACTTTATCCGAAAAAAGTAGTGCATTTGTAAATACTTTAAAATATAACTGACGCTTAGTATATGATAGAACTGCACTAAATAGAATTAAATAGTAAAATTTCTTATTTATATTGTTTGGTTTTGTATTCAAGAGACTTAAATGTACCTATTAAACGATAATGAAGCTATCGATATACGAGTATACAGCCCTGTTTGGGTTTTTTTTCGGAAAAGGCGAATTTGTGTATATGTAGTATCTTTATGAAACTTTGCTGAAAGGCAGTGTTAAATATTTTTGGTCTTAAAAATGAGATAATCTTTAATTTAAGGCGGTTCATAACTAGCGTATTTTTCTGCGCGTATCGACCGTATACACTACAATACTCGCTTCAATAAAGCGGAAGCGCGTATACTGGCATGTTCTCTAGAACCGGTAGAGGCGTCGTGTCAGTATCAACATGGATTCTGATGAAGAAACCTTGCTAATTATTTGCGTGATTCGCGCTCGACTGAGAAGACGAAAAAGATGTTGGGTGTAATTGCCGGTTGCAACCGGTCACTTCAATACACTCTACCTAGAACTGCAAACTTATACGACCTTCGAAGCGCGTCAACGCTTGCACGAGTTGCACGTGTGCTAAAAGGCACGTATAGGCGCCTTTTAGCCTAGCGTGCTTAGCCTATACGTGCCTTCAATCTTCATGCCCTACCAAAGACGGAGGTAACGCGCATAAAAACGCTAGTCTGTAACCGGCCTTAGTATATTTCTGCAAAGTTATAAAAACAAATCAACAAAAGTAGGCCAATTTACTAGAAATCGAAAGTGCTTTAATATGAATGCTTATTTTGATAAAGAAGTCAAAGTAAAACATCATTTACTAATATAGTTAACATTTTATACACTTATCAACCTTAAAAAGAAATATACCTTAAATGCTTCTAATTTACATTTACTGCAAGTTCTCAAATCAAGGGCGTAGAACGGAAGAGTAGGACTGGCAATAATTTCTCCACCTCACCTTATAATTGCCAAGTTTTTTATTTTACACAACATTTGTAAGGAGCTGCAACCATTACATCACTTCCACATCATCTTAGGTAACAGGACATCTTAAGTAATTATTAATAATGAAATGAATTAAAAACAAAGGTTTGTCCTCATCAGCAGGAGGCATTGTGAAATTGGAGCACACATATTCTCGTAGAAAGAATATTGATAGAAGATAGATACAAAAATGAATATTAAAAACTAATTGAATGTCTTTAATTAAAAAAACTACGGGTTTGAATATTCACGGTTTGCATTTTTGATATTTTGGAATGGTTAGGGAATCATTTTACACGAATTGCTTTAATTATTAGTATAAAAGTACTATCATTTATATGGGAGAATACAATATTGCGCTATCATACACAAACTTGTTAATTTATATTACATTGACTACGCCGCGCCAGCTGTCTACTTTACATCCGTCTTACGAATTTTCGATCAGGTCACGTGTCAGAGTTTAACATTTTTACCCCTTCAAAAAGAGTGTACAACGCCGCTAAAAAAGTTTTCACTTCAAAAAATATGCAATTCATGGACTTGCCGTTCGCTATACTAATTTATATAAAGTGTACTTCGAGATTTAGGAGTTAGAAGATTAACTTTAGAAATTTTAACTTTTTCTTGAGATATTTCTCAGTATCGCCATACTATAAGTGTACCTTATCATATTAATATAATTATATATACAAATCTTCAATCCAAAACATATTATATACCCACAACGCGATGGGATTTTATGAGGCCTGTCAGTTATTATTTTAAAAAGTATCATTCAGATTATAATATCCTGTCTAGACGAAGTTCAAATCGTTCTACTCCTCGATCAATAGAATCGGGCAACAGACTGCGGAGCTATACTTGAAAATACACAAAAATAGAATTTTCTAATAAATAAAATAGGATTCTTTGAGTCCGATAAAAATTATTTGAATCGATTCAACATAAATAATCTAAACATTACAGTGGGTCTTCCTTTAGATATACGATTAAAATACATCTGGACTCATAATTTTAATAACGTATTAATATGTATACAGTGTATCTTTGTAATTAAAAGCAACATTTAGGACGCCTGCCCTTCCTCTTCTTGGGCACCACACCTTTGCAGGTCCTGCATGGACCACAACAGGGTAGATCTTGGTCCTCACATTGAATCTCTTTGCAAGAATGGGCGGCCGGCTTCGCTTTGGCGGGAGCGCGTGGTGTAACCAATTCGACCTATTGATAATCCATTATTAAAACAATAATTCGATCACGTTTGCTTAAAGGTCAAGTTTAAAAAATGGCTGGAAGTGTTGGTTTCTATTACTGAAGGATTTTGAAGGCTAGTTTATCGCCTACTTTTTATCAATGAAAGAACAAAAACACGTTTATCATTTTCAGCACATTTAATAAGGATAAACACAGTCGAAAACGTTTCTTATACACGCTGCCTCATCGATGAGAGATATATGTTATACTTAGAGAAAAGTTTGATAATGCCCACGAAAAACAATCACAGTATATGGCGATATTTAAATTTAAATCACAATAAGTATCCTAACGAAGCGTCATTTACTTGAAATTGAAAATTAACTTCATACTAAAAATTTGTCAACATTTCCGTGTTATGTGTTATAAATATAATACCTGCATATATATATTCAATTCAAAAATCATTTATTCATGTAGGTAACATAATGTACACTTATGAACGTCAAAAAAGAAGATATATATATATATATATATATATATAAATTTAGTTGACAACGTGTGTACCTCAATATTTCCCGTGCGGTTCGGTTCATCAGTCTGCTTGCCAATTTTTAAGATAAACACATCTTTGTCTGGGTGGAGAACTTTTTGCGCCTGGACACCTTTTGGAGCATCTTGAGGCGTGACATTACATACGTTACAGAGATTATCATGCGCCTCAGCCTTACTGTACACTACTTCAGAGTTTAAGGCAGTACGTTTGGTCATTGCTTCACATATATCATCAGGTATCTGTAACGAAGTGAAATATATCAGAACCTAGTCCAAGCGAGTTGGATAGATCTCGTCTCCTCCCACAATCTTAAAACAGCTGACATAAAGTTACCGGCAGAAGCATGTATATTTCTACTATACATGTACATATCGGATTCAGCTGTTCCTCGCTGTTTTACTTTCGATTATTCAAATGTACTCTCCATAAATCCTCACGATGGCACTTGCCTGTTGTTCCGTGGCAAAGTTTCAGGCCACTTCTCTTAAGATTTTTTTTTTAAATCGTTCGTTTTCAATAATTCAGTTACAATTTGTTATCTCGTATCTATGCAGTTTACAATATAAGATTTTATTCTACGAACTTCTCATAAAAAACGGGATTTATATTAAATACTTTTATCATAAACATTAATATTTTGTAATAAAGGTGCAGTTGATATTGACATTTATAAAAATATGTTTTACTTAAGTAATTAGCATTATTTAAATACATTAGTGTATTACCTAAAGCTACTATTTTATGTTAACTGCAATAATACAGCGGTACTTATATTGATCATAGTACACGATGTAATGTTAAACCATCATATATCATGTATCGAAGTTTTCCACGAACCGAAGTCGTGAGATTGCAAAAAGACTACACGGTGAATTGGAATTCTTCTACATAAATAAATGATGTATAAGCCCACAGATTAAGCGTGTGATTCTTAACTTTGTGCTCGTGTTTTGGCGCTCTAGCGTGTACCGTCATTATTTTCATTAACACATGCAGTGCTGTCAAGGAAAGTATGAGGGAATGTCTTAAGCCTAGAAATTAATGACTTAGGCTTCACATTATAATGATAAAGATATATCAGAGGCTTGATTCAAAATAGGTTGAAGTGCCGTTGATAATTATTATACACTTATCATAGTCTCTGGACATTTTTTGAATGTGACTTAAATCATCAGATACCTATTGAATTGATATCCTGCAAGATGTATACCAGAGGTAATAAGATTGAGTGCGATACACAGGCGAGCTGAGTTTGTTTTTAAATTTTAGGCATAAAAATATTGAGAGCATTAAAACTACCTGAAAGTTAAGCCTGTTTGTTCCAGCGCCTCCTTCACCTGGAAGACCACAGGATTCAGAACAGACAGACTCATTATCTTCACAGGTGCATTGGTTTTGCAACTTCAGTTGGGATGCAGTCAGTTTCGGAGGTTTTGAAGTACTTTTCGGGACACGAATTTTAACCTTTGTACAAAAATCAATAAATTATTAATTTATTTATGGTTATTTAATAGGCTGGTTTCTTTTATAGAACTTACGATTTCATGTACCAATTACGATTTGTGTTTCTTTTTTAAAGAATTAGCTGTGTACTTTCCTTTACAGATAGAGCAATGTGGCATACACAATTCATTGTTTCATGCATTTGTTGTTTGTAGTTTATTTTCTTAAACGGCGATATCTTTTCTTAACTGCTACATGCTTATATCATGAAATATAAGCATGTAGCAGACACAGTCGTGTGTCTAATAAAGGTAGGCCCTAATACTCGATAGGAAAGGACATTACCTAGAAGGAATACATTACCTCATTTCCGTTAAAGATAGCGCCGATCTCCTCATACGGTTTACGTGTCGTAGGCCCACCAGATTTGCCCATGATTAGAATTTAAGTGGTTTAAATATTATACTTTTAATTTCGATGCAATGACGCCATGATACTTCTTTGACTAGTCCTTTGGCATAGACAAACATGTGAAGAATGTGAAAAGAGGATGGAAATGATATAAACCATAGACAGAATTATTGTCAGACTTTTGGTTCACTTGAGGCTCACGCGGCATCACAAAATATGACAGCCCTCTTACCTATCTGCATAAATTAAAAGCGTATTAGTAAATGTTAGATCATAACATCTTTTTTCTAATAAATAATTAAAGGTTATACATACCCATATACATATATCGAAGTTGCATATGAAAATGCCGAGATCGGTTTCGCTGTCGTTATTAAAAGTTACTGTGATCTACATGACTTAGGTCAGCGTCTAATATTATGTATTAAAGAAATGTGTTGAACGTGTTGAACACACATATTAGCATGTTTTTCATACAAATATATATATATTGTATCTACTTCATTGTATTGTTGTTTGTATCCACATTGTCAAACCATAGATATTGATATGAGTATTAGCAATATACTCGTTTATTGCAAAAAGGCATCGTAAATTGTAATATGTAAATACACTTTACTCATTCCTCACTCACTCACTCATGCCTTTACACTCACACGCTTACTCATGCACTCAGGTGTGATGATAAGGGTTCAAAAAAGAATAATAAAAAGGAAACGGTTCAAAAAATAGTTTAAATAATGTCATTATTTTAAGTAATTAAGTTTGTTATGGAAGAGCTGGGAACCCTGACACAGGTATTTTTTACTTAAAAAATCTTACACTTTGAAAATAAAATGTACTTAAAATGAAAAAAGACTTTTTATTATTATTATAATATGGCACAACAAAAGCGGTAATCATTTGTCGGTAAGCTGAATATTAGTATTTTAAGAATGATAAAATTTTCCGTTACATTTCTAATCAAAGAAATAAGAACTGAAGGTCTTCGGCAACATAAATTAAAAATATATTTAGAATTTCAGCTGAAAAGCAACCATTATGGCAAAATTGGCGTTGGAGTAGATCTACCCACTGGAGCTCTTACAAAATAGGTAACATTGACGACGAGTTCAAATCTAAAAACATTTCTATACAAATGGAACTTAATGAAGCGACTCCAGGGTCTTTACGAACCGTGGGTGTTATTGAAGATACAAATTGATTTTAAGAAATGATTGAAATAATTACAATCCGAACTGAACAGCTATTTAATTTACTTTATCAAAACAATTTTGCATTATTTTTTCTTTTTCGTGGCCTTTGAACAACAGCATGGGGACGGTTCAGGCTCACATTGGGTCTCTCTGGTATCGATCCGCCCTGGTGCCTTCTTTTCAGGCCCCTTTGGTGTCACCAACTCCAGTTCCATTTTGCAACGACGATCTCCATTCGGTCCAATTTTTGCTACCTGTATAATTTAAATATGAATCAGAATATATAACTTCAATCTACGCATGTTATATGCAAATCTGTCCTGTCTGACTCAACAGGGGTTATAATGTACGCAAATCTTGTCAATGCATACTTGAATGATTTTGAAACTTTGACGCTTATGGTTTTAATACATTCTTCATTGCAAAATAAAGCTTAAATATTGTAAAGATAGCAGTTTCATTGTTTCTAAAGTAATTTATGTTTAAAAAAAGGAGGCTCTTAGTTTGACGATGTATGTAATATTGTCGGAATTATGAAATACTTGAACATCTATTTAACCTTCCAAACACGTGCTTTATTTGTTTAGTATATATATGTTTGTACAAGTTTTTCGGTAAAATCGATATGGTTTTGACTCTCTTGGACCAAAATCGGCTTAGTAGTTTTTCAGATATGAGTTCACGCATTTCTAGCTTTCATGTTTAACATGAAACCTAGGTCCTTAATAATATATATCAATATTTATTTTCATTTTCAGACAAGTACTTAAAGCCAGTTCAATATTTTTCACACTCGCTTATTCGACAATGAAAAATGTAATCTTTAAGCCCAAAAAACAGTGTCTTGTTCGTTTGTGTTTGTCTTGTTGGGTAGTTTACTTGCCCAGTAATAAAGAAAACAAATAATCACGAACATATACAGAAATGCCACGCCCAAACCTACATTGTATCGACTCTTTTTATATAAATAATATATTGTACCTACTTTAAGAACAAACACGTCTTTCTTCGGATGAAGTACTGCTTGTGCCGCCCCGGGTCCCGGTACATTAGTTGGTATCATATTACACAAGAGAGGACATGGTCCCTTTCTTTTTCCCGCATTTTCCTTAACTTTACCTTGTACTTGAGTTCCCTTCGAATCTAATTTGGCTGCCATTGTATAAATTTAAAGGGCCGAAATTTATAATTATAACTATTAATGCATGTCAAATTTTATAACTCCCAATTTTGATCAGCAGTGACACTTTGAAAAGAGTCTACAGCACCTAACACAGCAGATTTCAGTGTATGTATTAATAAATAGTTATTATCTATTTTCTCATAGATAACAGATGTCTATAGAGTAATCTTAGTACGTCCTGTCCACTAAAAACATCGCAGCATTATTTGAAGCGTGTGTGATAATTTTTCATAGGTAGACTTAGGCGAATGATTAAACATTTTATTGTGTGAGAAAAATACACAAACATGTCTTATACGAATAAATATTGTAGATGCTTATAAACTGCGTAGGTTATGTTATTTTATAAATTAAATTGATTTCTCTGAAAATCCTGAAAGGTTGAAGTAGTCTCCCTATTTTTAAATTTTATATCCAATTACGCCATTTCTAATTATGTCATTAAAAGTGCCTTATTAAAAGCTTTTATTTTGTACGAATCTTATTGATTCTCAATTTAGCGACTTACCTTACTTACCTTACTTACTTAAAATAATAAATTTTAATTAAAATAAATAAAGGCGCACTTTAAATAACAAATACTTTGTCTTGTCGAGCTGCTATGCTACTTACGTTCCATAAATAAAAATACAAAACAGTTTATAGAATTGTATTAACAACCATATCTAATGATTATACTGAATTATTTATTTTTTCGGATTTAGGAACCGCAGCAGGATGAACAATTACTTCTGCAGCACTTGGGCGGCTTACATGGGGCTACTGAGCAACATTTTCTCGGTGGGCAAGGTAATGGTATGGCACAACATCCAGGCATGCTGCGGCACTTTACTACGGGGCATGCCTTAACTCTATTATTGCACGGGGACTGATGTTTCTTGTGCGCTTTGATTTTTGGTTGACTTTTAGACTTACGTGGGCGCTTACGACCAATTGGACATGGCTTCAAGCAAGGTGAACTCTTGCATGGTAATCTACAGCATGGAGGTGTACAGGGCTTCTTACACGGTGGCGGTGGAAAAGGAATGCAAGAGCTACAAGGTTTTCCACAACAGCTTACCTTGCAACATTTTTTACATGGCGGTCTGCATGGCTGACCGCATGGTTTCTTTTTGCAGCATTTAGGCCTACATGGTGATGGTTTGCAAACTATTAATTTACATTTGGATGGTCTACATGGCCCTGGAAAGGTACATGGTATAGGGCATGGTGATCCACAAGGAGGTGGGCGGGAAGGTGGGGGTGTCCATTCAAGAAGAAGTTCATTTTTGGCCAGTGGTGCACCTGTTATTCTTCTAATAACTAATTCAAAAACACCTCTTCGTGCATTCGTAACTGTAGTAACCTTTACAGGGGCTGAACTTTCTCCGGAAGATGCTACAATGCACTTTGGTCCCTGACACGGATCCTTACCATGCACGGGGCAAGGTTCCTTTGGTCCTATTTTAATATGTGATACAGTCGCCATCATCTCCCCCTTTGAAGCACTCACAGCAGGGCAAGGCTTTTCAGGCTTATCGTCTTTGATTGTAACAGATTTATAAGTACCTGTTGATGTGTTTGCACCCAATTTCCTTTTTGTTTGAGATGAGCAAGTACTTTGGTCTTTAGATCGTGTCGTTTTGGTAGCTGTACTTTTACTAGGAGCAGATGGAGGTTTTCCAGTTTTACAAAGTCTTGTTTTAGATTCTTTTCCTCCCATCCCCTTTTCTGGCTCTTTCTTTCTCCCGAAAAAGTAAACTTCTGAATAATTCATTGCACCTGTAACGTATCGAACACTTCTACTGTCTTGGGGCGGTACAGTTGACATCGTGTAGTTGGAATACTGGTCAGAATTCATATCGTAGGAATTATTATCGCTGCGAACTTGAAAACATTTGTTTATAAGTGCCGTCGCCTGAGTACCTGAACATTTACTAGGACAGTATTCGTCAAAAAGAGTCATGTATACGGCCGTTTCCCTTGCACCAAATGCACTTTCTGTTTCACAATAATTCCCTGTACCAAAACTGTTATATGAACTTCTTGGATAGCAAGCTTCTGTGTTTCTTTCATAACAGGTACTTGTCAAGGAGCTATAGGACAAATTCAAATTCGTGTAACTTCGTGATGGTTCTTCAGATAATAACTTCATTGGTGCCGACATCTTGAGTGTTTTAAGTACACTATTTTCGCAGGACGGTAAAAGTATTACGTTGTTATACACTTTCATAAGTTTATTACATTTATCTAAAGGAAGTTCCACGCTGCTTTTTGCGAGTAATTTATTTATTTGTTCATCGTTCAGTTCTTGGTAGAATAGAGAGCTCGACAGGACACCTACGGTAATGTGTGCATTTTATTTTTTTGTAATATATAAAAATAATAAAAAAAATTATACTACTTTAAAATGAGAACATGAATTTTTTCCAATAACAATGTTTTATTCAAAATTTTACAATTAAATAAGTCGATACAAAGGTTTTTTTTAATTTAACAATGCCTCCTGCAACAGTCGGGACATGTTGGCACACATTGGGCTGTACGCGTGTCTTTTACTGGAATAACTTTTTCTCCCGTCTCAACAGGAGTAATAAACTGGTATTCTAATTTTGACTTTCGGTTAGGCATCTCTATGACTTTGCCGACACGAATTTTTATTATTTGTTTTGGAAAGTCGTAAACTGCTCCTGGGTAATTTTCCGCGGTAGGTGATATTAAATGTCCCGGTTCGTCTCGCGCTAAGTCGCCAACACCGTCAGATGTAAAATTAAAATACGCACGTTGTTTATGTCCATTTCCACAAGAATCCGTTGGTACTTGGAATATGACTTTGTTCCCAGTGGGGCAGCAATCTGCGTAATGCGTAATGTATGAACGTATGAATTAAGTAGAAGTTTAAAAAAAAATGTTACTTAAAATTTTGAATGTTAAGATTACATCTTTAGTAAAATATGAAACATTAATTAGATCAACGCTTCTTTTTAGTCTTCTGCTTCTTAATGCGTCTCACACCACATTCACAATCAAGGTCAGATTGAATTCGCGTATTTTGTTTAGTTATTGGTGGATCCTTATCTGCCGCCTTCGGAGTCGCCAGTTCTATTTCGAGTTTACATTTCCTATCTCCTTGAAGTGCCGTTTTAGCTACTTTAAGTACATATACATCTTTGTTAGGTAGATCCTGTTGATTGTCACCACGAGCCATGGTGGCCTGAGTACCATGCTTGGTAGACTGAAGACAACCTTCAGTTGTACAGGTGAATTGAGTATCTGCCGGTCGAGCTCCATGGCAACAGATTGCTTCACTCGGCAGTGCCAGACTTATTTGATTTTTTCCGCATGGGGGCTCACAAGGTCCACCGTCAGCAGACTTTGTGCTAAAAGGGCACTGCATAGCGCAATGCGTTTGACTAATTTTCTTGATGATTGATGCACTAGCGGGTACTTTTATCTTAAGCTCATTTTCACCGAGTGTTGTCCCTATCTCTTCAAATTGCTTAGTGCGACCTGGTCATTAATAAATTCTGTTTACCAGTTTAACGGTTTAGTTTAACATGTCTTGGGCATATTTTTGCCCCAATTAACCTATTTTTTATGCATTACGAGTAACAAGCTGTTGAATTTTAGTGCTTACTACAAATATTTTTTTATAAAACATATACATAGTATTTAACAACTGTTGACTGCTCACCTTTAGGGACATGTAAACAATATTGATCAGTGTTTCGACAGGCCATGTTTTGTTTTTCAGCAGGTTTAGGTCCAGAACAATAACAAGGATCATCAGGATCTATGCACGGCATGGTATTGTAAGGATCTCGAGCTAAAATGTAGTTAATAGTTTTGAAACTTTCTACTATGTCAATAAAACACATTGATACTTTCTTATTAATTACTTAATCATAAATGTATTAATAAAAATTTAATCAATATACCAGGAGGACAAACGCCGCCACCGCCAGTGCAAGTGTATCCACCGGAACCACCTGCCCCGCCATGGCCTCTCGCTGCACCACACACGCAAGGATCCTCTGTTGACTGAAAGTCTTTTTTAGGAGTACACGACCTATCTACAATCCCTGAACTTCCTCCAGCTTTTCCACCCAAACTAGGGGCACCACCGCTTGCACCTTGAAATGAAGTTATGATCAACTTTCCAAAGCATGATATTCGTAAAAACATTACGATCTCCCCGGTCTCGTCACCGTCTGGACCAACGAATCGAAATGAGTCCTTCAATGCTTGATAGCTGACGCTAGACGGATCTTCTAGGAAGTTCTTCCTCGTTTCAACAAACTCTTTTGTCATATCTATTGTACATTCACCCATAACTATTTTTGTTGGTAGACAACCACATGGAAGCGATTTATACACCGTTACTTTTACAGGAAATTTGCTCATGGCAGCGCTAATGTCACTTTCTTTGAGTGAAAAGAGGCATGATTTTCCTGTGTTGAATTGTTTAACGAATGGCCCACCACTACTCGCAATCCCCACGTTTGGATCATCATCACATACTTCTAAGGGCTCAACTCCATTGCACTCGATGTTAACACACGTTCTAAAATCTTTGTCTGAAAAACAAGGACTTTTAACAAATACAATTTTATCTATCAATACTTCCAGAAGGAAGAGACTGTCATCGTTTTTCGACATTGTTAATAAATAAATAAAGGGATGGGAGTTTAGTTTTAAATTTTTTTCAGTTTTATAACATATTGCTGTAAATTTTAAAGCTAACAAAAGAATGATTCTGTCATATTTTGTAATCCTTGTTTGTGTTTTTTTCTTCTATATCACTAGAATAAAAGGTTCCTTATTCTGTCATAGATAATATATGGGTTTTCTGTGGCAAATATTCAGTGGTGTTTATCTTCCCCCAACGATTAAATTAACACGATTTGTGACTTAAATAGTATAATAATATAGTACAGTAAATAAATAATACATGTTAATAGTAGAAAAAACAAACACTAAATAAATCAAGGCATAATATTAATAGAAACATATTTTGTACGTGGGATGAAATGTCAAAGGGCAATAATTAACCTTGTTTATTTCCGGAGATAAGGCGCAGATGCAATTTTATCTGCAATGCGTCAATTTCAGCGCATGTCAAATATTTATCGATAACCAGGAGTTAGAGGGGTTTGAGGGTGTCCCATCAATAAACGGTAATTAAAGCTGGAAGCATCTGGTCTAACATAGTTAAAAATGAAATATGAAACACACAAGAAATACACTAAATTACGACTAATTAAGATTCCAGGTGTAATGTAGAGATTTCGAATTAAAAGCCCCCCAGCATTACAAACGAGAACTGAGGTTTCATTGGTTTTGTTCATTGAAAAGATTATATTTCATAATCTATAATAGTTGTATAGCTCAGTTGATTTTGCGTCGGTAGCACCTAGTGATATATATATAAATTTGTAAATAGAAAGCCGGGAGCTGGGTGGCGCCGAGACTATCCACCTCCAACCCACCTCCCAGAATCACCTTGAAAGGGATGTAGGTGCATACAACTGCGTCATTGCATGGAGCGCATGTCCTGAATGCATTGATTTATTACTGAAGAGTGTGGGTACGGGTGGCTTATAGATTGGTCCACACCCTGTTGCTATCGGAAGACTGTGTGTAAGCTTTCCAAGTTATAGCTTCGTCATAACAAATGAAATAACTTAATCTATCCTCAGTTAAAAAGGTTCTATTTGAGATTATAAATTAAGAGTTATGATAATTGTACATGCACAGGGAATTACGTTTACATACATGTTTCATAATCATTTGAAACCCGAGATGGCTGCGAACCATGAGAGCATATTATTTTTTCACATACCTAATATCAAATAAAACAGCTTTCTTCGCAGAATATAGAATATCATAAAACATCGTTTAATATTTTTATATGATTTTTAATATATTAGTATGTTTCAGATATCATTACACCGACATGATCATCGTCATCATGTCATAATATCATCGTCGATCATGTTTCTACGTATAAACAGGTCTTTAATAAAGATAATCTAAATTCATGATCAAACACAAAAAGTTCATCAAAGTCCGTTTAGGACTTAATTACAAACTACAGATATACTCATACAGTATCAGTAAAAGCATCAACGACATTAACAAGTCAATATTTTATCTATGTATATCAGTTTAAATCTTTCCATACTTCTACAAATATTTCAAAATCAAAATTAGCCAAATCGGTCCACCCTTTCTCGAGTTTTAGTGAGACTAACGAACATAAATGTGTGTGTCACTTATATTTAAGCAGTGATATCTCAAGTCCCAGATTTTTTTAGTTCAGCGTCGCAAACCCACTACCCCAATTTTTTTGATAATAATCAAAAGTTATTATATATGTTATAGAATTGACACTTAGCTACGCATAGTGTTTTATTTGTTTGAACATCCTTTTAACAACCGCCGTCATAAATATTGTTTTCCGGTTCCTATTATTAACTGGATTAAAAAAAACACCAATTTGTATTAGCCTCTGATTATTGAGAATCACAATAATAAGAGTGGTATAAATAGAGCAATTTTTTTAAATTATTCTACTAAATAACTTTTCTCTTACCTTTATTTTTTTAAACAGTAAATAAAAGACATGTGTTCGTTCATTGTATTTAATTTCGTATTTAATCTAGAATTCATAATCTAATTTCAATAACAAATATTATAATTATTGTAATGTTTCAGTTATTTTGAGAATTTTCTTTGAATACAAGGATATTTTACTGGTTTATAATGCTCATAATACCAGTTACATGCTTCGTTCTGGAACGGGCGGCCAACTCTGAAAGAGAAGTACGTGTATTAATTAAGTGTATTAGTTAGTACAAGAAAAGTTGATATTCACTAAGAGATATTTCGGCTGTAGAGTTGACTCAGATAGAGATAGACACTAAGATGCATAGTCCAAACTTAGCGCTATGTATGTGCTCCCGTACGTCAAAATATATCACGTTTTACAGAATTATAAATCATACCCTGAAAGACACGCTTAATTATAAACTAGCTGGTACATCTAAATCATAGACCATAGGACAGTAACTTTTCATTTACTGCTTACAAGATTGTATGCGTGGAATTAAAGTGTTTTTAATAACTCAATTAATATAATTTGCACGCTCACCTTATTACACAGATTACATAAAATATACTCGTTTAACTAAACTGTTTTTTGCGCATAAAAACAAACACGTATCGGACATACGAGATACTTAGCGCTAAGTCTAGTCTTGGACAGTCTGACCAACTGAATATAATACTGTTTCCGATTTTGATTACATAATTTACAGTTTCTATAATTACAGTAAAATATAGTTTGAAGAGTATATCAGATTAATTTATAATTAAGAACGGAGATATATTCAAACTAAAAATTAACTTTATTAGTTTTATTACTACTTAATTACCTAATACCAAATTACACAATTTACAAAACCAAATATATGTATATAATAATTAACATTGTTATGAACGGCATACCGTCGTAAATTATAAGAGTTGTAAATATGTATTACACTGTAATTTTCCAGGACTTAATATTCAAAAACATAGATTTTGCAGTTTGCTTATATTAACATTCAGGATGCGCCCGCGTCATCGCTCTATATAATTCAATGTACAACCGTCAACACAATGTATGACAAATTCAACATTGATGCTTTTAAACTGTATAATAAAGGAGACTGGAAAACTACAGATTCAGGAGAATTAGGGAAGTTATTGTAATGAATAAAACTTTAATTCTGTATTAACCAGTTCCACGATTGAGGTAGAAACTCTGGAAAAATCACGCTATTTCGGTAAGTGATTCAATAAGGCATAAAATATAATATATTATTATAGATAATTATTGTATTAGTATTTTGGATTATTTGTCGTCTGTCTAAAAACAATATACATTATTACGCTTAGGAGAACAAAAAAATGATCGTTGTGTGTCGTCGAATGAATATGAAGTCTATATTCGTCAGATACATCAGTGCACACACAAACTTATATATTGACTATAAAAAGGGTCGTGTATGTTAATAGGTCCGAAGTTCTACATACATCCACTGCACGCTTAAGTCTTCGGTATATATTAAATGAAAGTATTAACTTACGTTCACCAAACAATAGGTATAGTCCGAGAAGACCGACGTGTATAAGTAGGTACTTACTCATGCATCATAACACTTATTTCTTGAGGAGATAGAGTAGCAGATACGTCTGGATAGTGTCTCCATCGTTTTTGCGTCGATGTTTGTTCCAGAGATAATACTGGATATGAGACATCCGAAATCTTCAGTTTCGTGCAATCGCGACATAGTGTTTCATTCTGTTTAGAAAACATATATGATTATTTAAGCAATGGTTCAATTACAAATCTAAATTTCCTTTCGAGGGTTGTTAAATCGTTTTTTTCATAAATCGGATATAAAATACAAAGACTGCTGATAAAGATGCACTAGGTATATTGCATACATATCACCCATATTTTACCGTATATACCGTTTAATATTCTTATATCCCATACCCAACGCAAGGATCGCAACAATGAAAAACAATATTTGTGATTTAAATCTACATTGAAATGGAACAACAACCTGAAGTTTTCCAGTCTGCTTGAAATCGTCACATGCATGTAGACGCCGATCTTTAACGCAGTCCAAGTCATACTGATATGACCTAGGGAACACGTCTTGGTGAGCTGAACAAATGAGAAATTGTAAGTTTCATACAACATATTATGCATTTGCCTTTGTATTCTATATTTTCTTGAGGTCATCCGTCGAGTGCAATATATTCGAAGAGATCAGACTTACGCGGTAAGACTTTTTCAGTTGTCATTCCATAGTTATAATACGCATCGTGTAAGGTGTAAGCGTTCGCGCCAGGTTTATCAACCCAGAAAGCTTTGTCCCTCTTGACCATTTTATCTATTACAGCGTCTGGTAATTCGTCTATTGTTGGCCTAAGAAAAAAAAAACTGCATTTGTATAAGCTAAAGAATTACCTCTTTAGTGTTGTACAGATTAGGACGTGAATTAAAGGTAAGTAATGATACGATTTTGTAATGTATAGCTTGAATAATTAATAATAATCCAGTGTAAAAAAAATTGTGATACATTATGACTTTTGGGTATGCATGAATTAACTTATCAAACACAATTGTTTAAAGAGTATGTAACTATATAGTTTGGGTAACAACTATGTAACATATAGGTGTATATATACCTATTTGTTACATAGTTATATATCAATATACTTACTTACATCTTGGGACTAACGAGATTGATTTTAGCGATCAGAATTACTAATTTTTAAAATTATAATATCCATAAGGCGTTTATTACACGAATAAATAATAAATTGCGTATTATAAATGCCTTAAGACTATAATAATTATATTTTATTTAATACTTATACCGGTTTGTAAAAAAATCTATATATATATATATATATTTTGCAAATCTTTTCGTTACATAACGTTTTTAAATTAACCAGCAACAATGTAATGTTTTGTTATGTTATTCAATCCGGAATTTGCCACATAAATTATCGCATAAATGTTTCTACTCAAAAGGCTCAAGTTGAAAAGAATTAATTAGAAAATTGTCTCGTGTCCTTTACCCAATAAATATACCAGTATAAACGAATTCGCTTGAATATATTAGTATTTAGTACGTGAGACTCTCTCAATTTTAGAAAGCAAACCTGGGTGGTACTTCTACTAAAGCCCTTGTCAATGGCTGAAGGAATTTTCCAACTGTTTGTTGCGTCAACACCGGAGGCCTTCCTGGTGTCAAACTTTCATCGGTCTTCACTGTTAGTGATATATCATCAATAGCATATCTGCAACATAATGTGTCTTTGTAATTTTAAACAGCAGGAAATTTATGGTTTTAAATATACTCTTTATATTTACTTATCAGGATCGTAACCGGTGAATTTAGAAACATTGCTTTGAGGATTAGAAGGATGCTGTGTATAATCCATTATTGTAAAGCTTAAAAGAAAAATACACAGTAATTGGAATAGAAATTCGTTAACAATTATTTAAAATCAACGCTTAAAATTTCATTATTTATTTTTGGCTGTCTGTGTCTACAGATCTGATATTCTATTTGAAGGGCAAATGTCAAAAATTGTTAATTGTCAATAATGTCATCTAGTAAAAGTTTTAAGTACATTAGCACAGCCAGTATCTGCCTGCTACCTAGTTGAAACACAGTATTCAATACAAAAAGTTGTTGTGACTCACTTTATTTCATTGAAATATATTCAAAAATATAATGTCTAGAAATATAGTTTTTGAGGGTTGGTTAACAAAATCACCTCCTTCTAGACGAATTTTTAAAATAGTAAGTAAACAAACAAAATTACTAAGTATAGTTTGCAGGGCTAGAAGTGCTAAAGATTTTTTACGAATAAGCCCTAGCCTTCCCTCATACTTAAGATTAGATCAATATTTGGATTTTATTATTATTTTCATATTTTTACCTGATATGTGCTAAATTCGAATGGTGTGGTATTCAGAAATGGCGGAGAAGATGGTTTGCATTACGACAATCTGGTGAACTACCAGGGCAGTACTTCCTAGACTATTACTCTGATAGAAACAGACGGCGTTTAAAGGGTTCTATAAATCTCGATCTTTGTGAGCAAGTGAGTTTTTGATTTTAAATATTTCTTTGCTGCAATAGGTTGTAATAGTAATAACCTCATATTGGTGGAAAACGATAATTACAAGTGTCATGTCACCAGTTTTAAGTGACTAGATTGTGTAGTGAATATTGTAATTAGATACGTAAATGTAAACTAGTTATGTTTCACTGTCCCTACATATATCACCAATAGTTGTAACTATTATCTGTTGGTTCAGAAGATCTTATGATCCTGAAACACTTTCTGTTTTCTTAAAGATCTCTGAAGTGTTTCTGTTCTCCAGGATAAATTACACTTAGTATACTTACATACCATTTTTTTATTTTGTTGGTGTTTAAATTTACAAACCATTATATTATATAATAATATATTACAATTGGAAAAGATGAAGGAAATCATTAGCTTAGCTATTTTGTTGATAATAACTTAATTCTTTACTAATAACTAGTTATTATTGAAAACAATTTTATTCACCTAATTCATTTTTCTATAATATCGCAAGTATATCGATTATTATATATTAAGATAGCAACCATCGCTTTCAAATAAGAACTGGATAAAAATTACTGAGCATTGTTACAATAAGAGAAACAAAAGTAGATGTCTAAATTATATCCAGATTAAATTATGTTGCTTTTTTAAAATTTTATATTTTTATCAATCATTTATGCTTTTATTAGTCAAGCATAAAGCAAATAGATTAAGTTCTTTCAAGAAAGTAGAGAACACTGATACCTGATACTATGATAAATAATTTCATTGAATAGTAAAAAGAATTGCTTGTTTGGCATTTATCAAATAACCCTGCATCAGACATTGTCAGTACTAGTTACATTCCCAGTAAAGTTAATGTAAACTATATAGGATATGTAGGTTTTACTTTTGTATTCAATAGGTCTTTCTATGTTTTAAACTTAAACTTGCTAGTTGTGTTCATCTGTTTTATTTGAATTTTATATTTTTATTTTAAATTTATTAATAACTTTTGAAATATACTACAGATTAGCCAAATGTACGGTAAGTTTAACTGTCAAAGTACAATAATAATGTTTTTCGACTACAAATTTATATATTTATTATTTTAATATAATTATATTTTTGCACAATTTTAATGTAATATATTTGTAAAATATGTATATATAATGTGGAGGTCTTAGGACTAGTCGTATTGTCTACTCGCATCATGTCTTGTAAATAATATTCAAAAATTCATGGCATTACTGTTTGCTTAAGCAACTAAATTGTGTTTAATCTAATATTTAGTGACGTATTGGTAGGTTGATGCTGGTTTGCATATGACTCGTAACAGTACTGGAATACTAGATCCTCGAATACGTGGTTCAGTTTTCTCCATTCAAACTCAGTCCAGAACATATCACTTAGAAGCAGATTGTGAAGAAGATATGGAAAAGTGGGTTGATGCAATATGTCGTGTTTGTGGCTTAAGGGCTACAAGTTCACCTCCAGAACCAGTTGTTACAAGTAAGTTTTATTTTTTATTTAGTATGTTGTTTTCCTTACTAAATTGTATGGCATACATAGTTATTGAAAACCTTCAGAAATAAGTAAGACCTAGAGGTCTTGTTTAAAAACAGGATTTTTTGTATGTTCTTTATATTTTTTTTTTTACTTTTTTTTTTTAAATTTATATTCATGTAGGTAACATAATGTACACTTATGAATTTCAAAAAAGAAAGATACATTAAATGCTTCTAATTCTACATTTACTGCCAGTTTTCAAATCAAGGCTTGTATTATTATAATTATAATTCTAAAATTAACTTGTAAAACTTTTTTTGATGTTATGGTAATCATAGGTTACTTGTTAAAGTTGCATTGGAGTGATTTACTAACATCATCATTTATAAATAATAATAATAAACCCACTCTAATTTGATACTGTTCTAAATTACATATTAAATGCGTGTTACTTTTGTCATTATACTCATAGTCTATTATTGTTACTTCCGTTACTTTGAGAACTGCAGGATGATTTTTTGGATTTAGGTAAAGGCCTCTTCCTGAACTTTCTATTTGGATCGTTTTATAGATCCATAGATTTCTGCCCAAAAGCCTTGACTATGTTGTCACATTTCTTTTTCCTGGAGTTACCCCTAGCGGGGGCTTTGGCGGCGGCATCGTTTATCCGTACACCCTGCAAAATGCTGGCCTGCCCATTTCCATTTCAGCTGTAAGGCGTGGGTTAGTGCGTCGGTGATCTTAGTTCCGCAATGTGGTACTTAGTATGTTGTGAATCTCTATCAAATTTAGGATGCTTCGCTCCATTGCTCTTTCGACACTAGTGACTTTTGACTTCACTCTTTCCGTAAATGTCTACGGTTTGGCTCCCGTAGACCAGGCATGGAAGAATACTAGTGTCCATAACAGTCATTTTTAAATCTAGGCTGTAGTTTCCTTTTAAACTTCTTTTAGTGACCAGTGCCTATTCCAAACTTTTCATACCCTTATTGCCACTTCTTTCTCATTATTATTTTTATTGAAGGACATTTGTTTTCCTATATAGGTATATTATGTAACAAATTCTATTTTATTTCCTATAATATTGATATTTTCTCGCTTAGTTAATATTAGTATAATTTAAATACCTTTTTGTGACCAATCTATATTCCTAAATATCGTTTCGAGAACCACGTCGGAAAGTTTAGGCGATAGAAGGTCGACCTGTCTACGACGCATTTCGAAATATTGATATATTTTTACAGGCGTATTCCTGCTTAATTTAGGGCGTTCCAGATAGCCTATTGGTATCGAAATCTTTATTGTAATATATAAACGCCAAATAAGAGTGCTATATGGTATTTCTTCTGTCGTTAGTACCCAGTTCAACAGCTATATTAGATATTAGAATAGAACCGGCGCACGAATTTAGTTATTTCTTTGCTTAAGCCATCAGCTTCAGCCAGCAGGCTCCTCTCATCAATTGGTTCAACTAGTTTTTTACTGTCACATTGATAAAGGTTTTTATTGGCGGTACTAGGTCTTGAAAATACAGAAAGTAGTTACTCCACTCTTACATTTTATACATATACCATTCACACATATCCACGTGGCATAATGAATAAATAATATGGTACCTGCGAATAAAGCACGTTTGAGAACAGCATGTTTTATGTTTACTAGGTCTCTCTTTTTTGAGACATTTGGCATTTTTGCAAATTCAAACTTAATGAAGGAATATTTTCTATCCGTTTTCTTTACATCTATGTATTCATTACACCACGCCCTGTTTATATAAAGAGACTCCAATAGAATAATCAATGCCGAAATGAAACCAAATTAATTAAATTATATTAATAATCGAAATTCTATTTACAATTTATAATAAGTTTCCTGGTAAAAGCATTAGATATTATGGATGGAGTAAAACGATTATAGAATTCAAATTGTTTAGATATACAGATTATATGTACATATCATCCACATCATGTGATATTATATATCACAAGTACATAAAGTATATAAGTTCCTTATATATAGTCTCGTTATAATTTTATTGAGGCATGAAATTCTCGCAAAATATTAGATAAATATATGTAGTACCTCAGATGAAATCTGAAACATTGTTATTTTGTTTTTCGCATTTCTAAAATCTCATAACATGTCATGTCATGTCATGTCATTATTCAATATATATAAAAGCTTTTTCATCAAGGCGCCACGTCAAAGGAACCTGACCTCCTATCTTGTGGAAAGGGGATATGCTTTTAACTTACATTGAAAGCATTTCAACCTACGCAATTCTATTTCAAAAATAATTTTCTGGAAATTTATCTCCCGTAAATGGAATGATCGAGACCCACCTTGCCACCCACATACCCTCATCCCTTTATGTCTAGAGCCCAGCCGCCCGGCATGCGCATCTAGCCGGTGCCTAGATGAAGCATTCGCTCTCCAACAGTCACCTAAGCAAGACGTGTCGAGTGTTAATCGAGTTTAATTAAAAAAGATTGTTATATTAATTTACTTACTTTCTGCCTTTGTGTGTTTTAAAAATTTGAAATAAATTTATTTCGATTTTTTATTATTTTCAAATATATTTCCAATTTTTTAATTTCGTTTAACCTTTTGTTGAAGTTATAACTGCAAGTGAAGAATTGCGCGAAATCGTCGTTCCCGGAAGTGGTAAGTTTAAATGTTAAAGTTTCCTCTACCTTTCTTTGTTCTTTGTGTTTTGATGTTTATAACTTAAATTTATGTTTTGATGTATTTCCTTATATATGATCTGTCGTGATTTTCTGTAATATTTGTCCTTGTACGAAGCATTTGGTGTGGTAATGTAGGTACCGCTGCAGTGGTGTGAGGAACCGCTATCGCAACGGGATGGGGCTCTTTCGGGTAGTATGAGAACGCCCCCTAGTGGGTAGGTTATCGGTGGCGTACCTTGCCTTCCACCCCGCCCCTCGCTCCTCGCTCCATGCGATTTAATATTCGGTACTAAGCGAATGCGAAGTTCACATGCAAATTTTATTTGGTTGCGTACGGGGCTCAGGCGACATCCTAAGATTAAGAGGAATACGATTTGTTTTATAGGTACATACCAAAACAGCACAATGACGGTTATGAATGATCAGTATGAATTTTCGGAGGGTACAGGACCTTATATACCGATATCTGAATGCATTACAGGAGTCCGTGCCGCGGTACTATTTTTATTTTACGGTTTTTTTTCTTGAGCTTACATCCGCAAATTGGACAGAGAACACAAAGTATGCAACTCAGGTCATTTTAAATATTAAATTATCTAACTAATTAAGTACTCTGACCAATTTGTAGATGATTATCATGCTGCTAAGTAGTCAAAGTTGCTATTTGTGATGTATGTATTGCGATGTTTGCATATTAACGTTATTCTATAAGGCGGCTTGCGAGTTCTTTAAACAAAAATATTTTTTTGCTTAGGCAAAAATTATAATACCAATTGCGTAATAAGCGGTGGTATAAGTTATATTAAAAAATATTATCTGAACATTAAATAATCCAAGATTTGTTCAGCATTAGTATTGTATCATTTGAAATAAAGGAAGATTTAATTTTCCATCATTATTCAAAAACATTCTAACGCAGCCGCCTTAGTAGTTATGCTTGATAGAAGTCCGCTAAGTAGAAGGCTTGCATCTGTTTTTATTCTGTATTTATTATTTGCTTTTAGGATTCCCAAAGTTCCTTCACCTTCGATCCTAATAATATAGTCATTGGAGCTAAGTCAACCTTCGAGGGGCCTGATAAAGGTCCACAGTATTTAAGCCATCCACACATTCGTATAAGTAATGTTGACTTATCTGAAAATGAATCTAATATAAGCGACGAGGAATGTAAGTCGCTCAATGCTAGTCATTCTAATATAGGTATGTATTAGCGTAGGTAGCCAATTTTTTTATAGGCGTTTTTTATTATTATTCCAAGCGAGCTAGAATATACTTTGATACAAAAATCTCACTTAATTACACTCAATTCTCCCACACCTAAAAGTAATTCAAAGGGAAATCTTATAAATTTTTACCTTGGTAAGTATTCTTAAAGTGGTTTGAATGTAAATTATTTTTCCTTTGATACATTCAACAGGTAAAACGAAATACGAAATTATGGTTTCATTAAACTGTAATTGGTATTGCGAAAAAGTAGATGCTTTTTTTATTATTGGGGTGTCGCGTAGGATTTATAGAATATTGACGGATTAGTATATCATTAGAATCAATGAAATTTATTAACTGGACATTGAAATGCGTGTAGTGTGGTAGTTAATTGAAAACTCGATTCATATATCTACTTAAAACACTAACCACCCTAACGAAACGAAATTTTCACGTATTTATAGGGCTTATGACTTAAGCACAATATAGCTATTTGAGAGTTTAGCTCTCACCGTCACAAACGAACATATCAGATATTAAGAAATTATTATTTACAGCGAGATACGGTAATATACCGGATACCTGGCTACTTGCTAGATCGTACGTTAGACCGGGGCCCGATGATGAGAATAAACCTAACTTGAGAGCATCTGGGAGTGGCGTCAGTAACAGACTCCGAGTGAGGTTTTCGAGTTTCAACAAAGAAGAAAAACCGAAGCCCCATAGCAGCCCTAGAAGAATACGCGACTCTGAAGAAGGTAACCATTACAATTTATATATACGGTACAAACTCGGAACATAATATGTGTGTAATTTTTTTATTGAACAAAATTTTAATTAAAGTTCTTTTTTTCTTTTTTAAATATTTATCCTAAATAGTACTACAACAATTTCAGGCCCGCCGGTGCCACCGCGGCCGCCGAAGAGCGTCGGTTTCAATACAGAGCATAAGGAGTCGTTCCAGGGACCAAAGATACAGGAGCCAGAAGGCGATACATCTGTAAGGGTTTAAAACCATAAAAAAAGAGTGTGTGTAGATATATACACGCGTTTGAAGTTATACTTCTTTGGCGTATGATATTATTCATTCAATTTAATGATAAATATTAAAAGTTAATATTTAAATTTGATGTTCGATTTTACTTTTTATCACAAATTTTTCAATTAATGTTTCATTAAATTTATTTCTATTTTTTTAAATAATTAATAATAAATATTTAAATGAATTATATTAAATAATAATTTTGTCATTTATATTACTAAATAATACATACGGATAAGTAATCTCAATTGTATTAGGAAGGTTGATGAGCACATTTTTTTCACAAATATTTTCTAATATTAATTAGTATTGATTTAAATATTCAATTCCAATCACTTCTGATTATAATTCAGACGCACATATAAAATACGCACTTGTATAATGAAAACAAAATGAAAATGTGTTTTAAATGTAGAAACTCAAAGCATGTGGATAAATATTATAAATATAAATTCACAGTGAACAGAGGCGGCTTGCATGCCAACATGCGCCACTAACAGAGGTTCCATTTCTTGTTGGTAGCATTTTTTTCCTCAACTGAATGAGCGATTTAGTGGACAACTTCAATCTGTTAATTTTGTGTCACGGTGCGCGCGCATCGTAAAATTTCACTCTCATCAATTTTTCATAACGCGTCTAAAGAAGTATAACTTCAATAACCTCTAAATGGGCGAAATTTACTGATCATGTTCACGTATTCATCATGTTCACACAAAAAAACTGCGCTGTAAAAATAAACGCTAGACTAAGGCTAAGACGCTAGAACGATATGTTAACCGATAGATGTCGCCTTACTATATTTTTATTATACATCTTTTTTATCTTTAAATTTTCTAATTATGCGATTATTAAATTTAGAGCAACCTCAATTTAAGTATTAGTCACGGCATGTATCTTGGCCAGACTTGGGGTGGGTAAATGTTTGCGAACATTCTTAATAGGTAATAAAACTTATCAAACAAAGTTTACCCAGCTAACTGGCCAACAGATATGCCTGGATCTGGATACTTAAGTATTCATTTACATTATTATTTTGGTGCATGTACAGAAAAAAAAGAGCCGTTTTCATTACCATTTCAGCCCCCATTCCCCTGGCTTCGTTCGTCCCGAAGAATGTCACACGAGCAGCAGGCCGTTAATCGGCCAAGGGTCGAGGATAATGCGTGTTGCCTCACCCATGTAAGACACAATGTAAATACCGTTCACTAACATTTCTAACACGTTTCGCTTTGCGCTATTAATAATACTAACAAAATATTTATATTGAAGACCGACCTCAAACAAACCGAACATTATATAAAATCTATATATTTCTGTAAAAATGTGTTTTAAACAATAATAAATAAGTGAACAAGTAGTTGTTTGAAGTCGGTTAAAACAGCATGATGCCAAAATGATGCGCAAGCATTTTCTTAGCTTGGAAATACAGATTGTAAAATTCCGAAATGAAACTTGCCGGAAAGTATTACCCGTATGTAAAATCTAGTACGTTTTCGACATACGGGAGTCACGCTTGGCCCTAAGTCTCGTTTTTGAATATTACCCTTACGTTTGTGTAATTAATGCTTTCGCTTTTAAAGTTTCAACACGCTATCAAAATGGGGTATAGGAATTCTATCGAAATTGCATTACAAGCTGAGGAATAAGGTTTTTATCGTGTATAAAATCAATATTGAAACTTAAGGTTATCGATAAAATATTTGTCATGTCCATATAAATTTCAAGTGAGAACGGATATGATAAAAAAAATTCAACAAATTGTGTTAGCGTAAAGCGCCACCTAGATTCTATCTCTTAAAATATATGTGCTAAATTCGAATGGTGTGGTATTCAGAAATGGCGGAGAAGATGGTTTGCATTACGACAATCTGGTGAACTACCAGGGCAGTACTTCCTAGACTATTACTCTGATAGAAACAGACGGCGTTTAAAGGGTTCTATAAATCTCGATCTTTGTGAGCAAGTGAGTTTTTGATTTTAAATATTTCTTTGCTGCAATAGGTTGTAATAGTAATAACCTCATATTGGTGGAAAACGATAATTACAAGTGTCATGTCACCAGTTTTAAGTGACTAGATTGTGTAGTGAATATTGTAATTAGATACGTAAATGTAAACTAGTTATGTTTCACTGTCCCTACATATATCACCAATAGTTGTAACTATTATCTGTTGGTTCAGAAGATCTTATGATCCTGAAACACTTTCTGTTTTCTTAAAGATCTCTGAAGTGTTTCTGTTCTCCAGGATAAATTACACTTAGTATACTTACATACCATTTTTTTATTTTGTTGGTGTTTAAATTTACAAACCATTATATTATATAATAATATATTACAATTGGAAAAGATGAAGGAAATCATTAGCTTAGCTATTTTGTTGATAATAACTTAATTCTTTACTAATAACTAGTTATTATTGAAAACAATTTTATTCACCTAATTCATTTTTCTATAATATCGCAAGTATATCGATTATTATATATTAAGATAGCAACCATCGCTTTCAAATAAGAACTGGATAAAAATTACTGAGCATTGTTACAATAAGAGAAACAAAAGTAGATGTCTAAATTATATCCAGATTAAATTATGTTGCTTTTTTAAAATTTTATATTTTTATCAATCATTTATGCTTTTATTAGTCAAGCATAAAGCAAATAGATTAAGTTCTTTCAAGAAAGTAGAGAACACTGATACCTGATACTATGATAAATAATTTCATTGAATAGTAAAAAGAATTGCTTGTTTGGCATTTATCAAATAACCCTGCATCAGACATTGTCAGTACTAGTTACATTCCCAGTAAAGTTAATGTAAACTATATAGGATATGTAGGTTTTACTTTTGTATTCAATAGGTCTTTCTATGTTTTAAACTTAAACTTGCTAGTTGTGTTCATCTGTTTTATTTGAATTTTATATTTTTATTTTAAATTTATTAATAACTTTTGAAATATACTACAGATTAGCCAAATGTACGGTAAGTTTAACTGTCAAAGTACAATAATAATGTTTTTCGACTACAAATTTATATATTTATTATTTTAATATAATTATATTTTTGCACAATTTTAATGTAATATATTTGTAAAATATGTATATATAATGTGGAGGTCTTAGGACTAGTCGTATTGTCTACTCGCATCATGTCTTGTAAATAATATTCAAAAATTCATGGCATTACTGTTTGCTTAAGCAACTAAATTGTGTTTAATCTAATATTTAGTGACGTATTGGTAGGTTGATGCTGGTTTGCATATGACTCGTAACAGTACTGGAATACTAGATCCTCGAATACGTGGTTCAGTTTTCTCCATTCAAACTCAGTCCAGAACATATCACTTAGAAGCAGATTGTGAAGAAGATATGGAAAAGTGGGTTGATGCAATATGTCGTGTTTGTGGCTTAAGGGCTACAAGTTCACCTCCAGAACCAGTTGTTACAAGTAAGTTTTATTTTTTATTTAGTATGTTGTTTTCCTTACTAAATTGTATGGCATACATAGTTATTGAAAACCTTCAGAAATAAGTAAGACCTAGAGGTCTTGTTTAAAAACAGGATTTTTTGTATGTTCTTTATATTTTTTTTTTTACTTTTTTTTTTTAAATTTATATTCATGTAGGTAACATAATGTACACTTATGAATTTCAAAAAAGAAAGATACATTAAATGCTTCTAATTCTACATTTACTGCCAGTTTTCAAATCAAGGCTTGTATTATTATAATTATAATTCTAAAATTAACTTGTAAAACTTTTTTTGATGTTATGGTAATCATAGGTTACTTGTTAAAGTTGCATTGGAGTGATTTACTAACATCATCATTTATAAATAATAATAATAAACCCACTCTAATTTGATACTGTTCTAAATTACATATTAAATGCGTGTTACTTTTGTCATTATACTCATAGTCTATTATTGTTACTTCCGTTACTTTGAGAACTGCAGGATGATTTTTTGGATTTAGGTAAAGGCCTCTTCCTGAACTTTCTATTTGGATCGTTTTATAGATCCATAGATTTCTGCCCAAAAGCCTTGACTATGTTGTCACATTTCTTTTTCCTGGAGTTACCCCTAGCGGGGGCTTTGGCGGCGGCATCGTTTATCCGTACACCCTGCAAAATGCTGGCCTGCCCATTTCCATTTCAGCTGTAAGGCGTGGGTTAGTGCGTCGGTGATCTTAGTTCCGCAATGTGGTACTTAGTATGTTGTGAATCTCTATCAAATTTAGGATGCTTCGCTCCATTGCTCTTTCGACACTAGTGACTTTTGACTTCACTCTTTCCGTAAATGTCTACGGTTTGGCTCCCGTAGACCAGGCATGGAAGAATACTAGTGTCCATAACAGTCATTTTTAAATCTAGGCTGTAGTTTCCTTTTAAACTTCTTTTAGTGACCAGTGCCTATTCCAAACTTTTCATACCCTTATTGCCACTTCTTTCTCATTATTATTTTTATTGAAGGACATTTGTTTTCCTATATAGGTATATTATGTAACAAATTCTATTTTATTTCCTATAATATTGATATTTTCTCGCTTAGTTAATATTAGTATAATTTAAATACCTTTTTGTGACCAATCTATATTCCTAAATATCGTTTCGAGAACCACGTCGGAAAGTTTAGGCGATAGAAGGTCGACCTGTCTACGACGCATTTCGAAATATTGATATATTTTTACAGGCGTATTCCTGCTTAATTTAGGGCGTTCCAGATAGCCTATTGGTATCGAAATCTTTATTGTAATATATAAACGCCAAATAAGAGTGCTATATGGTATTTCTTCTGTCGTTAGTACCCAGTTCAACAGCTATATTAGATATTAGAATAGAACCGGCGCACGAATTTAGTTATTTCTTTGCTTAAGCCATCAGCTTCAGCCAGCAGGCTCCTCTCATCAATTGGTTCAACTAGTTTTTTACTGTCACATTGATAAAGGTTTTTATTGGCGGTACTAGGTCTTGAAAATACAGAAAGTAGTTACTCCACTCTTACATTTTATACATATACCATTCACACATATCCACGTGGCATAATGAATAAATAATATGGTACCTGCGAATAAAGCACGTTTGAGAACAGCATGTTTTATGTTTACTAGGTCTCTCTTTTTTGAGACATTTGGCATTTTTGCAAATTCAAACTTAATGAAGGAATATTTTCTATCCGTTTTCTTTACATCTATGTATTCATTACACCACGCCCTGTTTATATAAAGAGACTCCAATAGAATAATCAATGCCGAAATGAAACCAAATTAATTAAATTATATTAATAATCGAAATTCTATTTACAATTTATAATAAGTTTCCTGGTAAAAGCATTAGATATTATGGATGGAGTAAAACGATTATAGAATTCAAATTGTTTAGATATACAGATTATATGTACATATCATCCACATCATGTGATATTATATATCACAAGTACATAAAGTATATAAGTTCCTTATATATAGTCTCGTTATAATTTTATTGAGGCATGAAATTCTCGCAAAATATTAGATAAATATATGTAGTACCTCAGATGAAATCTGAAACATTGTTATTTTGTTTTTCGCATTTCTAAAATCTCATAACATGTCATGTCATGTCATGTCATTATTCAATATATATAAAAGCTTTTTCATCAAGGCGCCACGTCAAAGGAACCTGACCTCCTATCTTGTGGAAAGGGGATATGCTTTTAACTTACATTGAAAGCATTTCAACCTACGCAATTCTATTTCAAAAATAATTTTCTGGAAATTTATCTCCCGTAAATGGAATGATCGAGACCCACCTTGCCACCCACATACCCTCATCCCTTTATGTCTAGAGCCCAGCCGCCCGGCATGCGCATCTAGCCGGTGCCTAGATGAAGCATTCGCTCTCCAACAGTCACCTAAGCAAGACGTGTCGAGTGTTAATCGAGTTTAATTAAAAAAGATTGTTATATTAATTTACTTACTTTCTGCCTTTGTGTGTTTTAAAAATTTGAAATAAATTTATTTCGATTTTTTATTATTTTCAAATATATTTCCAATTTTTTAATTTCGTTTAACCTTTTGTTGAAGTTATAACTGCAAGTGAAGAATTGCGCGAAATCGTCGTTCCCGGAAGTGGTAAGTTTAAATGTTAAAGTTTCCTCTACCTTTCTTTGTTCTTTGTGTTTTGATGTTTATAACTTAAATTTATGTTTTGATGTATTTCCTTATATATGATCTGTCGTGATTTTCTGTAATATTTGTCCTTGTACGAAGCATTTGGTGTGGTAATGTAGGTACCGCTGCAGTGGTGTGAGGAACCGCTATCGCAACGGGATGGGGCTCTTTCGGGTAGTATGAGAACGCCCCCTAGTGGGTAGGTTATCGGTGGCGTACCTTGCCTTCCACCCCGCCCCTCGCTCCTCGCTCCATGCGATTTAATATTCGGTACTAAGCGAATGCGAAGTTCACATGCAAATTTTATTTGGTTGCGTACGGGGCTCAGGCGACATCCTAAGATTAAGAGGAATACGATTTGTTTTATAGGTACATACCAAAACAGCACAATGACGGTTATGAATGATCAGTATGAATTTTCGGAGGGTACAGGACCTTATATACCGATATCTGAATGCATTACAGGAGTCCGTGCCGCGGTACTATTTTTATTTTACGGTTTTTTTTCTTGAGCTTACATCCGCAAATTGGACAGAGAACACAAAGTATGCAACTCAGGTCATTTTAAATATTAAATTATCTAACTAATTAAGTACTCTGACCAATTTGTAGATGATTATCATGCTGCTAAGTAGTCAAAGTTGCTATTTGTGATGTATGTATTGCGATGTTTGCATATTAACGTTATTCTATAAGGCGGCTTGCGAGTTCTTTAAACAAAAATATTTTTTTGCTTAGGCAAAAATTATAATACCAATTGCGTAATAAGCGGTGGTATAAGTTATATTAAAAAATATTATCTGAACATTAAATAATCCAAGATTTGTTCAGCATTAGTATTGTATCATTTGAAATAAAGGAAGATTTAATTTTCCATCATTATTCAAAAACATTCTAACGCAGCCGCCTTAGTAGTTATGCTTGATAGAAGTCCGCTAAGTAGAAGGCTTGCATCTGTTTTTATTCTGTATTTATTATTTGCTTTTAGGATTCCCAAAGTTCCTTCACCTTCGATCCTAATAATATAGTCATTGGAGCTAAGTCAACCTTCGAGGGGCCTGATAAAGGTCCACAGTATTTAAGCCATCCACACATTCGTATAAGTAATGTTGACTTATCTGAAAATGAATCTAATATAAGCGACGAGGAATGTAAGTCGCTCAATGCTAGTCATTCTAATATAGGTATGTATTAGCGTAGGTAGCCAATTTTTTTATAGGCGTTTTTTATTATTATTCCAAGCGAGCTAGAATATACTTTGATACAAAAATCTCACTTAATTACACTCAATTCTCCCACACCTAAAAGTAATTCAAAGGGAAATCTTATAAATTTTTACCTTGGTAAGTATTCTTAAAGTGGTTTGAATGTAAATTATTTTTCCTTTGATACATTCAACAGGTAAAACGAAATACGAAATTATGGTTTCATTAAACTGTAATTGGTATTGCGAAAAAGTAGATGCTTTTTTTATTATTGGGGTGTCGCGTAGGATTTATAGAATATTGACGGATTAGTATATCATTAGAATCAATGAAATTTATTAACTGGACATTGAAATGCGTGTAGTGTGGTAGTTAATTGAAAACTCGATTCATATATCTACTTAAAACACTAACCACCCTAACGAAACGAAATTTTCACGTATTTATAGGGCTTATGACTTAAGCACAATATAGCTATTTGAGAGTTTAGCTCTCACCGTCACAAACGAACATATCAGATATTAAGAAATTATTATTTACAGCGAGATACGGTAATATACCGGATACCTGGCTACTTGCTAGATCGTACGTTAGACCGGGGCCCGATGATGAGAATAAACCTAACTTGAGAGCATCTGGGAGTGGCGTCAGTAACAGACTCCGAGTGAGGTTTTCGAGTTTCAACAAAGAAGAAAAACCGAAGCCCCATAGCAGCCCTAGAAGAATACGCGACTCTGAAGAAGGTAACCATTACAATTTATATATACGGTACAAACTCGGAACATAATATGTGTGTAATTTTTTTATTGAACAAAATTTTAATTAAAGTTCTTTTTTTCTTTTTTAAATATTTATCCTAAATAGTACTACAACAATTTCAGGCCCGCCGGTGCCACCGCGGCCGCCGAAGAGCGTCGGTTTCAATACAGAGCATAAGGAGTCGTTCCAGGGACCAAAGATACAGGAGCCAGAAGGCGATACATCTGTAAGGGTTTAAAACCATAAAAAAAGAGTGTGTGTAGATATATACACGCGTTTGAAGTTATACTTCTTTGGCGTATGATATTATTCATTCAATTTAATGATAAATATTAAAAGTTAATATTTAAATTTGATGTTCGATTTTACTTTTTATCACAAATTTTTCAATTAATGTTTCATTAAATTTATTTCTATTTTTTTAAATAATTAATAATAAATATTTAAATGAATTATATTAAATAATAATTTTGTCATTTATATTACTAAATAATACATACGGATAAGTAATCTCAATTGTATTAGGAAGGTTGATGAGCACATTTTTTTCACAAATATTTTCTAATATTAATTAGTATTGATTTAAATATTCAATTCCAATCACTTCTGATTATAATTCAGACGCACATATAAAATACGCACTTGTATAATGAAAACAAAATGAAAATGTGTTTTAAATGTAGAAACTCAAAGCATGTGGATAAATATTATAAATATAAATTCACAGTGAACAGAGGCGGCTTGCATGCCAACATGCGCCACTAACAGAGGTTCCATTTCTTGTTGGTAGCATTTTTTTCCTCAACTGAATGAGCGATTTAGTGGACAACTTCAATCTGTTAATTTTGTGTCACGGTGCGCGCGCATCGTAAAATTTCACTCTCATCAATTTTTCATAACGCGTCTAAAGAAGTATAACTTCAATAACCTCTAAATGGGCGAAATTTACTGATCATGTTCACGTATTCATCATGTTCACACAAAAAAACTGCGCTGTAAAAATAAACGCTAGACTAAGGCTAAGACGCTAGAACGATATGTTAACCGATAGATGTCGCCTTACTATATTTTTATTATACATCTTTTTTATCTTTAAATTTTCTAATTATGCGATTATTAAATTTAGAGCAACCTCAATTTAAGTATTAGTCACGGCATGTATCTTGGCCAGACTTGGGGTGGGTAAATGTTTGCGAACATTCTTAATAGGTAATAAAACTTATCAAACAAAGTTTACCCAGCTAACTGGCCAACAGATATGCCTGGATCTGGATACTTAAGTATTCATTTACATTATTATTTTGGTGCATGTACAGAAAAAAAAGAGCCGTTTTCATTACCATTTCAGCCCCCATTCCCCTGGCTTCGTTCGTCCCGAAGAATGTCACACGAGCAGCAGGCCGTTAATCGGCCAAGGGTCGAGGATAATGCGTGTTGCCTCACCCATGTAAGACACAATGTAAATACCGTTCACTAACATTTCTAACACGTTTCGCTTTGCGCTATTAATAATACTAACAAAATATTTATATTGAAGACCGACCTCAAACAAACCGAACATTATATAAAATCTATATATTTCTGTAAAAATGTGTTTTAAACAATAATAAATAAGTGAACAAGTAGTTGTTTGAAGTCGGTTAAAACAGCATGATGCCAAAATGATGCGCAAGCATTTTCTTAGCTTGGAAATACAGATTGTAAAATTCCGAAATGAAACTTGCCGGAAAGTATTACCCGTATGTAAAATCTAGTACGTTTTCGACATACGGGAGTCACGCTTGGCCCTAAGTCTCGTTTTTGAATATTACCCTTACGTTTGTGTAATTAATGCTTTCGCTTTTAAAGTTTCAACACGCTATCAAAATGGGGTATAGGAATTCTATCGAAATTGCATTACAAGCTGAGGAATAAGGTTTTTATCGTGTATAAAATCAATATTGAAACTTAAGGTTATCGATAAAATATTTGTCATGTCCATATAAATTTCAAGTGAGAACGGATATGATAAAAAAAATTCAACAAATTGTGTTAGCGTAAAGCGCCACCTAGATTCTATCTCTTAAAAGATGACCTAGGTGGCGCTTTTCGGTTTGTATTAGCGCCATCTCTGTGGAGTTTTCTAAATTACCTGAATTGTTAAATAAAATTATCATGATGTTGTTCATGTATAACTAATACCGGGCCTACCTTGAGTTTAATACTCAGTTTATTTACTACTTAACTTTAATTTTGTCATCTGGATTTTAATATTGCACACAATTTTACGGCTTTTGAAAACGGTATCCATATTGAAGAAGTCGAAATCATCCATA